>NC_057807.1:651548642-651637438 GCF_018294505.1 Triticum aestivum | reverse complement strand
CCATTCATACCTCGTGGGCGCCAAATCACCTTCTCCCCGGGAAGCTCCCTTCTCCCGAGCCGCGAAACCTCAGCCCCACCTCCATGGCGCCCCCCACCGCACCAATTTCACAGCCGCCCTCCTCCCTAATGCCGGAGACGATGTCCAATTGCCGTCATGCACTGGGTTGTGTGCCTCTTACTCCGTGCTGCTGGTGTTGCCTCGACGACGGCCACGTGAACCGTACCGGAGCCGATTCACCCCCGTCATTGTTCACGGTGCCAGAGCGGCTCCAACTTCGGATCCGTCCAGAGTCCTGGCGCTGCTTCCGTGTAGCCGTCGACCGTCGCGACATCGCTCTTTCCTTGACGCTGGTCACCATCACAACCGCGCCGGCCTCACCGACTCGGTAGCTGGACCTGCCTACTTCACCATGTCGCCAGATAGGTCGCACCCTCATCTGAAATCACTTTATTTAGGTGTCAGTTGTCTGAATTTTTATTCTGGGCCAATCGATTCCCAATGGGAAGCAGCACCCCTCGAGGCGGCGGAGCTCCTAGGCTGCCGGTTGGCTGGTGTCTAACGTAAGGGTGCGGGGCCGCAAGTTCGCCGCGGAAGCAGCGCTTAGATGGCTATCTTTTAGAGTTGCGTGGGTTGAAGGTACTGCCGCCGCCGGATCTGGATGACGGGGAGTCTTTGTGGATTGGCCCGGGGGCGGCGCAACCATGGCAGTGCGGTGGGGCAGGGAGCGGGGTTTTGGACGGGGCCAAGGACGACAGAGGCAGGCTGGTCTACCGTTGGTCCTGGCTCTTCGGGGAAGATTCCGAACAGTGTCAGCCGGGAGGCACAAGACGGCCATCAAGCCATCTGGCGTAGATCGGATAGTACCAAAATAAAATAAAATCGTGTGACCCCAATTTAGTCTTCAATCAACAGACGTGTGACCACTCTCGTACCTTGTTGTTGATCTCTTAGTGTATTTCTTCGGATCAAAGAGATATGTCGTTCTTAACTTTATGCATTATCTGCATCTTCAGACACACCGTCTTTCGACTCACCACAGCTGCTCCAACAAGGGAAGCATACACCAGAAGGGAGCTACAGTCCCCACTCAACAGTTCCCTGCATCGAATGCGCGTGCCCGGCATGGACAGCCACAACAACTACAGGGCCATCGACAAGTCAGCACATGATGCTCACTCCTATGGATGGCAACCATATAGGTTGTACCCTCATCTTACTTGTGTGTAACATTTATGGCTTTGTTATTCATCTAAGCATGGAAAATAGATCATCACATTTAACAGTATATTCATGCTGATCTCTTACGGGTCTTTTCAGGAGTTCACATTGTTCCATAGTTCAGCTAAGATACTTGTTCTTTAGGTAACGCAGTTCCATAGTTATCATCCATCAGCCAATGCTATCCCACAGGCTGTTGATTATAGTATTATACCACTTCTAGTATTACCTGTGTTATTCTTTAATACTTTTGTGTGCCATCTAGTTAATCTCGAGTACAAACGATACATATTCTGTAGCTTTCATCTGTGTTCTCCTTTTAGTTTATGAGACCTGTTGCTGCTAGTTAACCCCAGTCTTACTATTTATGTCGTCTCCTACAGGCACTCATTTACATAAATCTAGCTACTAGTTGTCTTCCATGCATGTCAGATATAATTGCACACACTGATATATCCACAAGAACCTCACGGAGCAATGTAAAGGCCAATAAACTTGATGTCAATGATACCCAATATGATGGAACATGTAAAGGCAGTTCTTCAGAAGACTTGCAGAAAGATGATGAATCCTCTTCACCCCACAAGGTCCTTGCTCTAACTTGGCCTGTGATATGGGTACAACATGCATATAGTGTCCTGGAGTGTATCTACTCTGTTGCAATGCCATGTGCTTAGCATGCTGATCATGCATGTAAATATGCCATGCCTTCCTGTTTTTCAGTACCTATTCCATTCATGATAACATGTTTTCAAATTCAAGTACTGTCATTCTACTGTATCGCAATGCCATCTGCTTAATTTGGACATCATGCTTCTGAATATCTTATGCATTGTTATTCATCAGTATGTACTTCATCTGTCTGCCATACCATGTTTTTTTACTTTGAAGTGCTGTTCTAGTGCTCCGTTGCAATGCCATCTTATTTTCCCAATCATACACGTGTATGTTGCCTTGGTTATTTCTGTACGTATCCCGCTAGCATATAGTTTTACATTCAACTAGTTTTTTTTTGCTGTGTTGTCCTGTCGTATCCCTAGCTCTTACACCATAATCCCTCCGTCCGGATTACATGTTATCGAAATGGATAAAAAAGGATGTATCTAGAACTTAAATATGCCTAGACCCATCCATTTTTTTCCGGATGGAGGGAATACATATCAATATGTCATGTCTTTCTATTCTTCAGTACCTATTCCATCTCTCTGCTGTCGCATGTTTTATAATTAAAGCACCATTCTTCTATACAAGGCATGCAAGGGGAACACGACTATGTTAGAATCTGAAGGGTTACAAACAAGGCCTTTGCAAAAGATCCAAACGCCAGGAGATAATAAACCAACTCCATTTTTCATACATACTGCTCCAGCACAGAGAAACCCAACTCTCACTGATAATAAGCAGATTCCAGTGGCCAAAGAACTAGTCCGCTCCAGTCCAGCAAAAGAATGTCAACTCCATTCTAAGAAGCGTGTGTGTATCCTCGCACCATGAAATTTTATAGCATGCTGATCATATTTTCTACATGTTTCTTACCCATCTCTCTTTTAGAAAATTAAGGTTAAACGATAGAAGACTTCCTCCATTGGGATCATATTCGAGGAAAATATCTTGCGGGAATTCTCTGTGCTCCAATGCTGATGTAAGTACCTATTGTATATCACTATATTTTTACATCAACATGTATTTTGTTAATCGGCGTGAATCTAACCTTTATCTGATCTAAAATTAGTTGTAGCAAAATGTTAAAGGCGCCAATGTTGATTTTTGTAAGGAAAATTGCCTGGTAGTTTTGCATACTGAGCTGCATGAATGTACTATCTCATATCACGCACATTACTAAATTGTAGTGCTTCTCTGGTTGCCCATTCATTCATTGTGTCAATGTTGC
Source organism: Triticum aestivum (assembly GCF_018294505.1). Classification (NCBI taxonomy): domain Eukaryota; kingdom Viridiplantae; phylum Streptophyta; class Magnoliopsida; order Poales; family Poaceae; genus Triticum; species Triticum aestivum. Next base: position 651,634,326 of record NC_057807.1, on the reverse strand, counting down.
TTTCGTACTACCTTACCTGGCTGATGATAGTTGTGCCATATTGTGTTAATTTGGTGTAGGCTACTTGCCCAAACGTTCGTTGTGTCAATGTTGCTTTCCTATTATCTGACTTGGCCAATGATAGCAATGCTAGTGTGTTAATTTTGTGCAGGCTGCTGAAGATAAGAAGACAAACTCTGAAAACAGCAAGGCAACCCCATTGTTTCTTTGCAGTAAATCTAGGCCAGGTAATATGGCAATAACTCATGATTAATCTGTTTGGTTCCCGTCCTAATTTATGTTATGATGCAGTGGTCGAGACACTCTCCACTATCAATAATACAAGCCTGCCAAAATCGCCATCTGAATCTGTTCAGTATCCTCTGTCTCGAATGCAACGGAATAAATGTATGTTTGTGAACCAATTAATGGCTGAAGCAATGATGAAAATGGTGGATGAATCAGAGGTGCAGAGTCGTGCGACACAACAACTGATCAATGTTTTCAGAGAAAGTGTAGCAAAGCAGAAAGAACTTGCCAACATGCTTATGGGCGTCATCTGTGTTGAGGTTGCAGATTGTGGCGTTGTAGATGGTTAGGTTCTGCTCATTTATTTGCACTGGCATCAATCTTTGATTGCCCAGTGGATGTAATTTCCTGTAGTATATGCTGGATGTGCAACGTTATTCTCTGTATGCCGTACCTTCGCGTGATCGGTTTTGGTCCTGTGCATAATTGCTCGTCGTAATGGGCTCAAATTATCTAATTTGGCCTAAAGACATGTACGAACTTTAGTGGGCCCATTAAGTTAATGGGCCGTTACTAGGCCGAAAGTTAATTTTCGGCCCTCTTACCTCCTGGGTCGTTAACAGGCCGACTTCGAAGCGAGCAACAGGTGGCCCCAGTTTATTTCACGGGCCGTTAACAGGCCGTTACTAAGTTTGGGCTACATATGGCCCAACTATACTGTAGGCCTTTAGCAGGCCGAAAGAGACAGCGGGCTTGTACTGGACCATGAAGGCCATGGGCCGCTAAGAGGCCGAGAGTCAGGTCGTATTGTAAATGGCCCAACTGTGTTATGGGCCTTTAGCAGGCCGAAAGAGAAACCGGGCTGGTATTGGACCATGAAGGGCATGGGTCATTAAAGGGCCAAAACTAAGGTCCGACTACAAATGGCCCAACTCATTTATGGTCCGTTAACAGGCCGAAAGTCATACAGGGACGGGAATTGGCCCAACACTTAAATGGGTCGCTAAAAGGCCAAAACTCAGGTCCGACTAAAAATGGCCCAACTGATTTATGGGCCATCAACAGGCTGAAAGTGACACCGGGCCAGAAAATTGGCCCAACACTTAAATGGGCCGCTAAAAGGCCGAAACTCAGGTCAACAACAAATGGCCCATCAGATTTATGGGCCGTCAACAGGCTGAAAGACACACCGGGCCGGAAACTAGCCCAACATTTAATGGGTCGCTAAAAGGCCGAAAGATGTACATCCTGAAAATTGGCCCATCCATTAAACGGGCCGTTAACAGGCCGAAATCTCATCGGACCGATATTGAGCCCAGATATATAGCGGGCTGTTAACGGGCTCGAACTGACGATGGGCTACAATGGTGTCAAATCTTTAACGGGCCGTTGATGGACCGAATTGGCTCATCTCGTATGGGCCATGGGCTTAAATGGACCTAACACAAGTAGGCTTTATATGGGCTGGCCTACTGATTTTTACTGGCCCGGCCTTTTCACAGGAATGGGCCTCTGTTGGGCCGTGCCACGTGTCGACGTAACATAGGCGGCTTCTGTCCAATGAGTGGATGACATCTGTCCCAACGGTGAGCCGACACGTGTTTCCTCCAGCCAATGATGATTTTACACGTGGAAAATCCCCATTGGTCGGGGCTGTTAACGGGTTATCGGATCCAAAACCCGACCCGATAGCTTAACGGCGTTCCGTTACGGTGGATGCCACGTGTCGGTCACCCTTGACGAAAGCACTCTGTGACGCGCGATTTATCGTCATGGAAGTGGACACTTCCGTGATGATAATTTTGGTAATGTCATGGAACACTTCTACGACAGCACAGGTATGACTATCTTGATTCTGTCATAAATTTTTCATGGATGTACATGCATGACAAAAAACGCGACCTACTGTTACAAACACGTATCATCAGGGAAGTGTATTTTTTTTGTAGTGTGTACTACTACATTCTACTTTGGTGCATGACACGTGGACCCGGATGCTAGATATCCCATGTTTCGATGAAATGAGGTAGAATGATTTTGGAGATAGGCACGTCATAGAGTGTCTGCACTCTTTTTCATTATTACTAGCAAAGTGGCCCCCTCGATGCGCGGGCTAGAATTTGAAATTAATTGTAGTGTGCTTTAGTCCATATTACATGAAGTTGTGATCACGTAGATACACAATGTTATGTTAACAATGGCGAATTATTATTTTATTTTAACAGGCTATATGACATTTGTTTGCTAGGTGAAATACATAGGGGTACTCAATAATGGACTTAGTGACACGAAAAATGATTATAAAATTTTGCAATATGTCTTAGTAGCTGAGAACTTGACATTCTGATAATATGTATCTCTGATTAAAAAATTGTCATTCTTTTTGTGCAAACTAATAATCTTGTTCAATTCTTTTGAACTGATTTTATAATGTTGAAAATCTGTAAAATGTGCCCGTCAGTACTGAGTTAGTGAACTATGTGGAGGAGGCCAAGTATATCAATATATTGCTTTTTCTCGATGAGTTTCCTCTGATATATAGTTCTCTTTTCTTTACTTTCTCTAGTATAAAAATATAGGATGATCACTAAACCATATTAATATACCATTAAATTCTTACAAAAATGCGACTATAAATTTGTTATATTTAATATATCATTATCACATGTTCAATCTAAAAAATTCTAGTGGTGACGGATGTTGGAATTGGCTTACCACACCTGTGTATGTACGTATTGTTGTCCACATCCTGGACCATGAAAAATGGAACACGACACAACTATAGGCATGGACCAACATATATTATCTTGTAGAGTAGTGGCTTGATTGTTTAAAATTTATAAAATGCCTTTTTATAGCTGAATAGAGCCAGAACAAATACCATAATTTACTGACACGGTCTACTAAATGTATCTTTGGCTAATCTTATTATATACAAAATAGTTAATAGTGAAACGACTATATTAGGGTAATATCTTTTAGAAAAAACCCTTCTGTATAATCCTCATACATTGAACCTGCGCAGACGGCTTGAACAATGCATCATTCCATATATTATATAATAGTGCATGAGGGTGTTTATATGATCTATGTTTCTGTACTATGCAACATTGATCACCAAGATTCATGTATGTGCTCAACAATGCACATGGATTTATAGTGCAAAACTAAAATGTGCACACATCATACCTCTACAAACTGTAGTAGTTCTCACAGATGGATATTCCGGCTATATTTCCATTTGATTTACAAACACTAAATGATAAAAATGATGAATATCACACATGGCGATAAACTTTAACAAAAAATAGACCAACAATCATTCTACCTTGTTGCTAATTTAAAACCAAATCTGAGTTGGATCCCTTCTCAGTGACGCGTCTTCACCTCGAACAACAACGCCATGCATTAACACTGCCTCCTCAGTCGACACCACTGTTCGATAGTGTGGAAACTTCATGACTACGGAAGGGCCTCCTCATGGAACTTTGTCTCCTTGTCTAGACCAAACCATGATACTTGTGTGATATTTTATTTTTCATGTGTTCTACTTCGCTCACTCTTCCTTGTCCCATCTCACTCTCTCGATCTCCCATGGACTTGTGAATAGGTCGCATAGATGAGGCACTACAGTCTAAGGCTTGCAGTGGAGGAAATCCGAGGATGTCAATAAAAAGAATATCTCAACAACAAAATGGTGGATGATCGCTCCTAGCTGTTGTACTGAAGGGAATTTATGTTGTAGTGGCTAAACCTGGACCTAGTTTGAGTACTTGTTGTGCAGATTAATTTGTCAATGCATAGAGCAGCTACATACATTAACTGTCACTGAAGACTCGGGGAATATGAGGAATCAAGTATCGACCTGAATTCCAGGTGCAATGAGTTCGTAGTGCGACAACCATACACTTCGGAGGCACAACCATGATCTTGTACTACGGGGTCTCCTGATTATGGCATGCAAATATAGAGATCATATGTTGTACCAGTAGATAAAAGAAATAGAGACTGCTATCAAAAGGAACACATGTGCTAGCTATTATATGTAAGTCTGGATGCCTAGCTCGATCAGCTGGCCGTGTGCATGCTGCAAGTCATACTATGTGCATGTAGGATTACCCAATCAATCTGAAACTTCGAATGTGCATGAATGATTAGCCCATCAATCTGAAACTCCCAATGTGCATGAAGCATTAGCCCATCAATTAATTTACATAATATGCTGATCCACTAATGTTGAGTTGAGGTCCGTCCGTTTCTGACCAGCCGCAAAGAATCAAGGAAGCTACTTACATGGCACGTCCGTCTCAGTTGGATCCATCCAGCCATGGCTAAAAGCACCGGCGAGGAACCTCATGTCGATGTGGATGATGTGGAGTATTCTCCCTGACCAAGAACATCGCTAGAGAGATTTTCTCACGGACAGTGGACGGTGGCAGCAACATGAGAGAATGGGTCGATTTTGTTGTTGTAATTTTTTACCGTCTTATTCGCCTTGGTATAGTAGGGGAGCGCTTGTGGAAATAAATGAAAATTGATTGTTCAAATCTAATAACAGTGATAATCTCTAAAATTAAACTAACTGATGTCTCTATCTTTTCTTTGATTTTTAGCCCACTTTAGAGATTTGGGATGAAGACATGGAGTAGTATGATAGGATGTGGACGTGCAGTTTTTTTAGGAATCTTTTTTTTAAATCAGTTTTTTTTAGGAATCTGATGTGCAGATGTGGACGCACAGTTCTTCAGAAATATGATGTGGACGTGCAGTTTTTTTTTTAATCTGGACTTGAGTTTTTTTAGGATCTGAACATCCAATTTTGGTAGGTTACGTTCTTTACTTTTTAGCAGCTTTTACGTTGTGAAATAAGGAGTGTTGCATCGTGAGATTGGATCTGGACATGCGGAGGCTGATTTTTTTTCTCAGTTTCTTTTCGAGTTCTTTATCTAGTCCGTTAATTATCTATTTAAGGATAGTGGTCCACCAAATTAATGGTTAGATGTTTCTATTTATTATGAGATTTTTTAGCATATTTTTCTTATTTCTATTTTTTTCTTTATTTTCTATTGCTATACGTTGGAGGTTGTACCAAATATATTTTTCCTTGAACGTATGTCACGTAAGTCCCTCTTAGGCCCACCATGTTACATGGATTGAACGGTCACGTGATATTAATTTTAAGAGTTCTGAAAGATCAAGGGCTAGTATTTTGTAATTAACGTGGAATTTTCTAGCCGATTTTAATTGCTTCTAGTTTACCTTATATTACTTTTAATATATAATAGATAGATTCTATGATAAAAATAATTTCTCCACTCATACACCGGAGGAGCGCAAAAAACGGCAGCCCAGTGAGTACATGGCCCACCTCACACTACCATATTTCGTGGACACTGTGTGACACCTAGCTCTTTAGTACATATCTCTACTCCTAATGTCTCAGTTGGTAGTCCGCGTTTCGGGTTTTATTTCCGTCCCATCATTTTCGTCCGGTTTTTTCGCAGGTTTTTTTCGTCTGACTTATTTTCGTCTCACCTCCCACGTAAAAAAAACAGCCGCTCCTCCTCTCCCGCTGCGACCTCTCCCTTCCCTCGTCTCCCGCTCCACCGCCGCCGCCCCATCTCCCGCTCCACCGCCGCCGCCCCATCTCCCGTCTCCAGTCGCAGCCGCCGCCGCACCCCAATCCAACCCCGCCGCCGGCGATCTCCTCGCCCCCCTTTGCCGCCGCCCCCAACCTTCTATTCCTCTCCCAAAGGAATCCCAAGGGAAGGGAAGGGAAGGGAAGGAAGAGGGAGCGCCCAGATCCACGGCGGCATCAGCGCGCCGTCGTCGACCTGATCCACGTCCGTCCTCGAGGGAGGTCGGCCATGGAGGTCCGACCTGGCCCGGCAACAGCCATGGACGGACGGAGACGCCCCAAACCCTACCCTCAAGGACGACGCCTCAACCTTCAAGGACGCGCGCCGGCGACCGCGGATCTCCGGTGACGGCTATGGTGAGTGTGTACCTGCGGACGTTCTTCCTCGGATTCATCATCTCCACATTCTCGTGATTCCTTCCTTGGTTTCTTTTCTTTTGTGTGCAGGATGACTGCCCCGGATCTGGACGCACGACCTGCAGCTGCAGCAGCAGCTGGACGACCGAACGCACGAGCCCTCCCTCCCTCCCTCATGGCTATGCTTCCTCTACCCTGCCCCCTCACGTGGGCGTGGTGAGCTTCCTACCCCCCGTGCACATCTCATCTCATCTCATCAAATCTAGATTGCTCTGGACATATTTATCCTATAAGGGTTGTGTCGTATGTTCTTCTTGCCATAAATATTTCCTCAATCAGCATTTGATGAGTGGATGATATGAAGGCATCATGCTGTTAGCTCAACTGTGTTAACGATGCCTGTTATTGTTTTCCATGATTTGCTTTTCATTGTTACAATTTTTTAGCATATATGGAGGCCATCTATTATTCTGCACTATCTTGTTTGTGGACTTACATTTGACTACACTATCTTATAAAGGTCCCACAAATAGAAGCGTTGCTCATATGCTCCTGAATCAGGTGAGCAGTATGATGGAGTTTACAGAATTGAGAACTGTTAGATAAAGATTGGTGTTCAGGTAATTTTACTTCCTGTACAGAGGTTCCACATGCTGCTCGCTACTTTGTGCCACTGAATGAAAGATCAATGTATATTCTTTTGAGTTCTGTCACAGGGTACGTATAAGGTCTTGATGTTAAACTGATGTATTTTTTATTGCTTACTAAACCCTCCTAAGTCCTAACTCAATCACTTGAAGTTAAACTAAAGTATTAATCAATCTTGTTTGCTTTCTTGTACGTGTATGCCTACTTACCTTGCCCTATATGGCGATCAATGGCCAGCCATAGAACGGTTCTGATTTTTTTATTTTGTCAAGTTCAGTTCATATTTTTTATCCATGTGGTGTTTAAACGATGACTATGTAGAGTTCATAGAAATTGTGAGGCATAGAATTGATTCAATCTTCATTTTTTTCCAATTTGGTTCGGAGCCATTACCTGCTACACCTACAGATGTGAAAAGCTTACACTTTGCAAATCCAAAATTAAGCAGCATAATTTCTCACAGATTATATATAAATTGAGTGACAACTGCTGGGACATGTGCTTCTTTTGACCTATTATCTTGCTTTTGCATGATTAATTGAAGGTCCATAAGGCAGTTCTATCTCTCTCGCTTACACAATAAGTTTCTCTTTAACAAAAAAAATAAACATAGGGCAGGAGCATAGATGGTGCACAGGAGAGCTGCCTTGTCATTGATAGAGGAAGTTTGAGAGCATGCTAATTGAGCAGGGAAGAGAAATAAAATGAAAACGAAAATGAGAAACAAAAGAGAAGAATGTTATGATCTCATGATAATGTCGGCCACCAGCCAGCGCCCACAGGAGTATACCTATAGGCGGTCCAAAGGTACTAGCATGCTTGCCAATGAATGTCACATGCTCTGCCTAATATGTAATGCTTGGTTCTTTTTTTTGCTTGTAGTTCATGCTTCTTTTCAATTATGCAATTTAGAAAGAAAAAAAGTATGTTATTTTGTCATTATACCATGTCAGTATATGTCATGGAGGCCGGTAAAGTGATTATTAATTAAAAAGTATAGGTCAAGCTTAATATGTTCTAATCTGTAGTTACTTAACCTTTGCTTCAAAGTAGTCATGCATTATGTTATTATCAAGCTTCAATTGACTGATGCTTTCATTGATTAATTCCAGGTTATCTAGGTTGGTAAAAAGCAAGGCCGCCTCATAGTTGAGGAAGATGATGTGCAACCGATGAAGAAGATATATTAGGATGGAACTTGAGGCATTTTGTGGATTAGTATCTATAGTTTTTTTATGCCTATAAAGCAGAGGTCTGTGTGACAAAACAGAAGTATCCATGAATTACTACTTTATAAGATTTAGGTTCCACTATAATGTTGTTGATGATAGCCAAGCCGCCGCCTCTCCGCCGAGAAAGAAGGATCCCGATCTCCGTCGTGGTCGACAAACAGCGCGACGGGCGGAGCACCCAGCCCATAGGCTCATCCCCTTCTCCGATCCACTCCGGCGGCGGCCATCGTTGGTACGTTGCGCTTGTGTCACCTCTCATGATTTTTTTTTCTGGTTTGATTCCCCACTCACGGGTGTGTGGTATGCAGTCAAGGCATCGGTTCATGTGGTTTCCTGCTGCTGGCATATGTAGGTTTACCGCTGGATTCAAGTCTAGAAATGTTTTATTTTCTTAAAATTGATTTATCATATGCTTCCATGATTTCATCGGGAAAGAGATGCAGACGAGAGGAAGAGAGCCTCCCCCAAGCTCTGTCTAGGCGATGCACAAGCGACGGCCACCCTTCCTGTTATTACCTCCATGGCTGGCTGCTCATCCCCAGGAACCTCCTCCCCTCTCACGTGCGCCACACTCTGGGATTAAGGTCTGCTCCTTGGCTGACATTTGCGCAGACCGATTCTCTGGTTTCTATCCACCGAAGAATCAAAGAAACAAGCAAGCTGATGTCTAACATATTCGTTTCGTAATAGTTGGAACACAGGTATCTAGGGCAGGGCGCGGTCACATTGCAGGCAGCAAGGAGCAGCACAAAGTTGTCTCGGTTGTGCCCTGCATCGAGGAGGAACACAGGTATTTACAAACCGAGGAGGAAAACATGTAGTTTTCTGTTTGTTATTTTGTAACTTTATGCTTCACCTATCCTGAATTATACGTATACTCATGTTGCCAGATACATAGGTATACAGATACATAGCTATGGAAGATATGATTTACTGATACATATCTAAATGTTATAGCTATAAAGATACCTGATTGTTATAGCTGAATGTAACAAAGAAAGTGGTATGGATGAATGGTGTCGTTTCTTTACCCATGCTGTGGTTGAAATCATTGTTTGGTTCCCAGGTTGAACAAATCCGGCATCTGTAAATCATCGATGTTTTTCTGGAAGTAGTACAGTAGGTTTAAGATTGGGCAATGATTCGTTCATTCAACTACTTATAATTTGGGTTTCTATAGTTTCAAGAGGCTAACAATTCCACCTTGGGTGTCTTATCTCTAAGATTCTAACTATCAAATAACATTGCTTTGAAGTGTAGATGTTCCGGGATTGCTAGCTCCTGCCAGGTGATCAGAATTACTGCTTTGTTTATTACTCAACAATGTCGGACACTGGTTTCTCTAAATATCTTTTACAAGTACAGTTTCTACTTTTTTCTGCAGAAATACTACATGGTAGTCTTGAAGTAAATACCAATCATGTGATCCGATATGTTGTTTCAGAACAATAGACCATCAATATTATTTTCGCCTCGGGTTCTAGAGGAGGACAGCTAATTAAGAGAAAACTTCGGTGGGATAGAGACAAAAATTTGCTATATTTCACAATACCCAAACAGAATTTCATTGTTGATTCTTCTGCCCTGAACTTTGCCCATACCAATTACATTTTGTAGACCCTTTTTAAGGAAACTGCTTCGTTTACACCATCCCATTGACATGTCTATTAGCAGTAATGAGACTTAAACGAACACTTCTAGGCTAGATATTATTAAGGTGTTGTGTATGTTGGTCCTTTTTATAGATCTTGCCATCTTTGTTTGCAAGGTGACCAGTCATTTAAAGTATTTGAGAATCCTGAAGGGAAGCACATGGCAAAGCCATAATTACCTTTTAGTTATATTTCAAGTTGTAGGAAAGTTGGAATCAATTTGGAAAGCATCTTTCTATTGCAGATATTTTATTAGTGGCTTGAAGACTTACACTCCGTTTGATGTTATAGAAATAGTGAGGTTATGCCACAATGCTGATAGACTTGGTACTTGTAGGATGGAGAGGAGAAGACTGAAAAGGATGTTGATATGAGGAATTCAAGGAAGTGGAAGAGGAAGAAAGTTTTGATGATGGTGATAATTAGGTTAGTACCTTAGAACTTGATATGCACTGAGGTTTTCTTTGGGGTAGAAAATTGGGTTTTAAAAGGTTCATCATTTTGGTAAAATTGTGTATTGTATGTGTTCTCCTTCACATCAACTAATATGAAATGGATAGACCAGTTGATGCATAACTTAGTTGTCATCCATATTGTCAAGTTTAACTCATATATTCTCGCTCTGCAGAATATCAAGTTTGACGACGATGATGATTGGAACCAAGAGGAGGAAGTACGTTAGTTTCCATCTATTCATATGGATGTTACCCTCGATGTACTGTGACCAAATATGTAATGCTTGGTTTGGTTTAATTATTTTCTTGTGTATCACTAGATAATCAGTTAACAAGTGTTATCCATGGTGCATTGATCTTACTTAGTTGTGGTTTTGTATGCCTCCCCCAGCTGCCGCTAAAACCCACCAAAGAATTAGCAAGAAAATTGATTGTGGGAGCTAGCAATGCCGGCAGTGCCTCCTTTAGGATTACAAAATCGTTAATTCTATCTTCGCTTGCATGTGACTGATGGTGATGCTACACAAATTCTGAAGGCAGTGCCCTCCCCTTCAGTAGGTAACAAGGATATATTAAAAACATTTTAACTTTCTGACATATTAGTTCAACATTTTTTGCATAGTACCTAGCAAATTCAGAAAGTGCACAAACAGATCTCATCAATATTTTGTGTTTTGCTTGTTCAGTCTTTTGAGGTAACTTCTATTGTGTATTCCATTCTCTTCAGGAGATCTTGCTGGTTCTGCATGGCACAATTGGATTAAATATGCTACAGCAAGCGAAGGAGTTAAACGATGTAATTGCCACTCTGCTGTTCTGATGCTTGATTCATCAGATATGTTTCTATTGGATACTAATAATGAGGGACTTTCTTGGCTTCATACCAGGTTGTTGGAAACAAAGGATTCATCCTAATGAAATTAGACGGGACTGCTCGTGTTGGCTATGTGGTACGGGCGATTTCTAGTCCTTTATTGTAACAGTTACAAATTCCAGTCCTGGATCTTAAATAAACGACAACTAAACTTGCTGACCTGAATCTTGTCTCAGGTGAGTGTTCATAGACGAACATGGAGTTCCAGCCAAGTTTGTTGGCGTCGGTGAAGGGGTGGAAGATCTCCAACCTTTTGATGCAGAAGCATTTGTTGAAGCCATTTTCCCATAAATTTTACCCAGTTATTAGTGTTTCTCATGTAACAAGATTTTGGCTAACATGCTACTCCCTCCGTTTCTAGATATATGTCTTTTAGGAATTCTAATATGGACTACTCCCTCCGTTCCTAAATATTTGTCTTTCTCGACATTTCAACAAGTGACTACATACGGAGTAAAATGAGTGAATATACACTCTAAAATATGTCTACATACATCCGTATGTGGTAGTCATTTGAAATGTCTAGAAAGAAAAATATTTAGAAACGGAGGGAGTACATATGAAGAAAAATGAGTGAATCTATGTCTACATTCATCCGTATGTAGTCCATATTCAAATCACTAAAAAGACCTATATTTAGGAATGGAGGGAGTAGAACTTGGTAGAAGCAATTTTTTCAACAATTACAGATTTTTTGGTTCAGTCGTCGACTCGTTTGCCTGACTTGTTTCTGTTGTTGACTGATACACGTTCATTTTGCATTATGCTTTTATATCGATATTTATCACATTATGGGCTATTATTTCACGTTATGTCACAATACTTATGGCTATTCTCTCTTATTTTACAAGGTTTACATGAAGAAGGAGAATGCCGGCAGCTGAAATTCTGGGCTGGAAAAGGAGCAAATATTGGAGACCTATTCTGTGCAATTCCAAAAGTCCTGAAACTCCACGGAATGTCTTAAAATAAATAAAGAAAAAAATCGTCGTCAAAGATGAAGGCCAGGGGGCCCACACCCTGCTGATGAGGGTGGGGGCGCCCCCCCCCGGGGCGCCCCCCCCCCCCCCCGGGGCGCGCCCCCTACCTCGTGGGCTCCCTGGTGGCTTTTCGATGCCCATCTTCTCCTATATGAAGTCTTTCGATGACAAAAAACCCAGAGACGACCTTTCGGGACGAGACTCCGCCGCCACGAGGCGGAACCTTGGCGGAACCAATCTAAGGCTCTGACGGAACCATGTTACTTGTTGCTTGTTGTAATTTACATTATCACAAAATTATCTGTTACCACTTATTTCAGTACTTGCAGAGAATACCTTGCTGAAAACTGCTTATCATTTCCTTCTGCTCCTCGTTGGGTTCGACACTCTTACTTATCGAAAGGACTACGATAGATCCCCTATACTTGTGGGTCATCAAGACTCTTTTCTGGCGCCGTTGCTAGGGAGTGTAGCGCCTTTGGTAAGTGGAATTTGGTAAGGAAAATTTTATATAGTGTGCTGAAATTTTTTGTCACTTGTTATTATGGAAAGTAATTCTCTGAGGGGCTTGTTCGGGGTATCTTCACCCCGTCCAGTAGAGCAAAGAGTTGCTCCTCAACCTACTGAACTATTGAAAATGAAACTCCTTTTGAAGTTCCTTCGGGTATGATGGAAAAACTGCTGGCTAATACTTTTACAGGAGATGGAACAAAGCATCATGATGAACATCTACTCTATGTGGATGAAGTTTGTGGATTATTTAAGCTTGCAGGTATACCCGATGATGTTGTTAAGAAGGTCTTCCCTTTATCTTTGAAGGAATACACATTGACATGGTATAGGCTATGTGATGATACGGGATCATGGAACTATAAAAGATTGAAATTGGAATTTCATCAAAAGTATTACCCTATGCATTTTGTTCATCGTGATCGCAATTATATATATAATTTTTGGCCTCGCGAAGGAGAAAGCATCGCTCAAGCTTGGGGGAGACTTAAATCAATGTTATATTCATGCCCCAATCATGATCTCCCAAGAGAAATAATTATTCAAAGTTTTTATGCTCGGCTTTCTGATAACAATCGCACCATGCTCGATACTTCTTGTGCTGGCTCTTTTTATCATGAAGACTATTGAATTCAGATGGAATTTATTGGATAGAATTAAACGCAACTCTGAAGATTGGGACCTCGACGAAGGTAAGGAGTCAGGTATGACACCTAAGTTTGATTGTGTTAAATCTTTTATGGATACCGATATTTTCCGTAAGTTTAGTACTAAATATGGACTTGACTCTGAGATAGTAGCTTCTTTCTGTGAATCTTGTGCTACTTATGTTGATCTCCCTAAGGAGAAGTGGTCTAAATATCATCCTCCCATAGAAGTAAAAGTAGCTGCACCTATTAAAGTTGAAGAAAAGACTGTCACTTATAATGATCCTATTGTTCCTACCTCTTATGTTGAGAAACCACCTTTCCCTGTTAGAGTAAAGGATCATGCTAAAGCTTCAACTGTTGTTCGTAAAAGCAATATTAGAACTTATACACGTCCTGAGCAAGTTAAAGTAGAACCTAATATTGCTATTGTCAAAGATCTCTTGTCTTATAATATTGATGGCATGTTATTCAATTCTGTGGTGAAACTGCTAGAATTGCTAAACCTTGTGCTAAAGATAAACATAAACCTGTGGTAGGCATGCCTGTTATTTCTGTTAAAATAGGAGATCATTGTTATCATGGCTTATGTGATATGGGCGCTAGTGCTAGTGCAATACCCATTGAACTATACAAAGAAATTATGCATGATATTGCACCTATTGAGTTAGAGAAATTGATGTCACAATTAAGCTTGCCACTAGAGATACTATTTCACCAGTGGGAATTGTTAGGGATGTTGTAGTCTTGTGTGGGAAAACTAAATATCCTGCTGATTTTCTTTTTCTTGGTTCTCCACAAGATAGCTTTTGTCCCATTATATTTGGTAGACCCTTCTTGAATACTGTTAATGCTAAGATAGACTGCGAAAAGAATGTTGTTACTATTGGCTTGGATGATATGGTTCATGAGTTTAATTTTTCTAAATTTTGTAAACAACATCGTGAGGAAGAATTGCCTAGTAAGGATGAAATTATTGGTCTTGCTTCTATTGTCGTACCTCCTAGTGATCCTTTGGAACACTATTTGCTAGACCATGAAAATGAGATGTTCATGAATGAAAGAAGGGAAATAGATGAAGTATTCTTTAAACAGGAACCTATTCTGCAACATAATTTGCCTGTTGAAATCCTACGGGATCCTCCTCCACCCAAGGGTGATCCTGTGTTTGAGCTTAAACCGTTGCCTGATAATCTTAAATATGCTTATCTTGATGAAAAGAAAATATATCCTGTTATTATTAGTGCTAACCTTTCAGAGCATGAAGAAGAAAGATTATTGAAAACTCTGAAAAAGCACCGTGCCGCTATTCGATATACTCTTGATGATCTTAAGGGCATTAGTCCCACTCTATGTCAGCATAAAATAAATTTGGAAGCGGATGCCAAACCAGTTCGTGATCCTCAACGACGTTTGAATCCTAAAATGAAAGAAGTGGTAAGAAAAGAAATACTCAAGCTTATGGAGGCAGGTATAATTTATCTGGTTGCTGATAGTCAGTGGGTAAGTCATGTCCATTGTGTCCCTAAGAAGGGAGGTATTACTGTTGTCCCTAATGATAAAGATGAATTGATTCCGCAAAGAATTATCACAGGTTATAGGATGGTAATTGATTTCCATAAATTAAATAAAGCTACTAAGAAGGATCATTACCCCTTACCTTTTATTGATCAAATGCTAGAAAGATTATGCAAACATACACATTATTGCTTTCTAGATGGTTATTCTGGTTTCTCTCAAATACCTGTGTCGGCTAAAGATCAATCAAAGACTACTTTTACATGCCCTTTTGGTACTTTTGCTTATAGACGTATGCCTTTTGGTTTATGTAATGCACCTGCTACCTTTCAAAGATGCATGATGGCTATATTATCTGATTTTTGTGAAAAGATTTGTGAGGTTTTCATGGACGACTTTTCCGTCTATGGATCCTCTTTTGATGATTGCTTGAGCAATCTTGATCGAGTTTTGCAGAGATGTGAAGAAACTAATCTTGTCTTGAATTGGGAAAAGTGCCACTTTAGGTTAATGAAGGTATTGTCTTGGGGCACAAATTTTCTGAAAGAGGTATTGAAGTTGATAAAGCCAAGGTTGATGCTATTGAAAAGATGCCATGTCCCAAGGACATCAAAGGTATAAGAAGTTTCCTTGGTCACGCCGGGTTTTATAGGAGGTTCATCAAGGACTTCTCAAAAATTTCTCGGCCTCTGACTAATTTATTACAAAAAGTTGTACCATTTGTCTTTGATGATGATTGTGTAGAAGCATTTGAAATACTTAAGAAAGCATTAGTCTCTACACCTGTTGTTCAGCCACCTGATTGGAATTTACCCTTTGAAATTATGTGTGATGCTAGTGATTATGCTGTAGATGCTGCTCTAGGGCAAAGAGTTGATAAGAAGTTAAATGTTATCCATTATGCTAGTAAGACTCTAGACAATGCTCAAAGAAATTATGCTACTACCGAAAAGGAACTTTTAGCAGTTGTATTTGCTTGTGATAAATTCAGACCCTATATTGTTGATTCTAAAGTGACTATTCACACCGATCATGCTGCTATTAAATATCTTATGGAAAAAAAAGATGCTAAACCTAGACTTATTAGATGGGTTCTCTTGCTGCAAGAATTTGATTTGCATATTGTTGATAGGAAAGGAGCTGAGAACCCGTTGCAGATAATTTATCTAGGTTAGAGAATGTTCTTGATGACCCACTACCTATTGATGATAGCTTTCCTGATGAACAATTAAATGTCATAAGCACTTCTCGTAGCACTCCTTGGTATGTTGATTATGCTAATTATATTGTTGCTAAATTTATACCACCTAGCTTCACATACCAACAAAAGAAAAAGTTCTTTTATGATTTGCGACATTACTTTTGGGATGACCCACATCTTTATAAAGAAGGAGTAGATGGTGTTATCATACATTGTGTACCCGAGCATGAACAGGAACAGATCCTACGTAAGTGTCACTCCGAAGCTTATGGAGGACACCATGCTGGAGATAGAACTGCACATAAGGTATTGCAATCTGGTTTTTATTGGCCTACTCTCTTCAAGGATGCACGTAAGTTTGTTTTGTCTTGTGATGAATGTCAAAGAATTGGTAATATTAGTAGACGTCAAGAAATGCCTATGAATTATTCACTTGTTATTGAACCATTTGATGTTTGGGGCTTTGATTATATGGGACCTTTTCCTGCCTCTAATGGATATACACATATTTTAGTTGCTGTTGATTACGTTACTAAGTGGGTAGAAGCTATTCCAACTAGTAGTGTTGATCATAACACTTCTATTAAAATGCTTAAGGAAGTTATTTTTCAGAGGTTTGGAGTCCCTAGATATTTAATGAGTGATGGTGGTTCACACTTTATTCATGGTGCTTTCCGTAAAATGCTTGCTAAATATGACGTTAATCATAGAATTGCATCTCCTTATCACCCACAGTCTAGTGGTCAAGTAGAATTGAGTAATAGAGAGCTCAAATTAATTTTGCAAAAGACTGTTAATAGGTCTAGAAAAAATTGGACCAAGAAACTTGATGATGCATTATGGGCCTATAGAACTGCATATAAGAATCTTATGGGTATGTCTCCGTATAGAATGGTTTATGGAAAAGCATGTCACTTACCTCTCGAACTAGAACATAAGGCATATTGGGCTATTAAAGAGCTCAACTATGATTTCAAACTTGCTGGTGAGAAGAGGTTATTTGATATTAGCTCACTTGATGAATGGAGAACCCAAGCATATGAAAATGCCAAGTTATTTAAAGAAAAAGATCCACATGGAGCGACGGGAGGAGCTGGGGCAGTAAAGTGGAGTAAGCCGGCTCCAAAGGAGGTTGTACCTGAGGGTGTTGGGGAACGCAGTAATTTCAAAAAAATTCCTACGATCACACAAGATCTATCTAGGAGATGCATAGCAACGAGGGGGGGGGGGGAGAGTGTGTCCACGTACCCTCATAGACCAAAAGCGGTAGCGTTTTATCAACGTGGTTGATGTAGTCGTACGTCTTCATGATCCGACCGATCTTAGCACCGAATGTACGACACCTTCGTGTTCAGCACACGTTCAGCTCGATGACGTCCCTCGTACTCTTGATCTAGATGAGGCCGAGGGAGATTTTCGTTAGCACGACGGCATGGCGACGGTGACGATGAAGTTACCGGCGCAGGGCTTCGCCTAAGCACTACGACGATATGACCAAGGTGTGTAACTGTGGAGGGGGGCACCGCACACGGCTAAAAGATCAACTTGTGTGTTCTAGGGTGCCCCCCTGCCCCCATATATAAAGGAGGGAGAGAGAGAGAGAGGTAGCCGTCCCTAGGGGGGTGCCCTAAGGTGTGGAGTCCTACTAGGACTCCCTAGTACTAGTAGGATTCCACCTCCCACACGGAGTAGGAAAGGGGGAAGGGAGAAGGAGAAGGAAAGGGGGGGCATCCCCCTTCTCCTAGTCCTAAACGGCCTCCTGCCCAAGGGGGGGCGCACCAGCCCCTTGTGGGCTGGTGTGCTCCCCTCTTATGGCCCATAAGGCCCATAACTTCTCCCGGGGGGTTCCGATAACCTCTCGGTACTCCGGAAAATACCCGAACTTGTCCGGAACCATTCCGATGTCCGAATATAGCCTTCCAATATATTAATCTTTATGTCTCGACCATTTTGAGATTCCTCCGTGATCTCATCCGGGACTCCGAACTAACTTCCGTTCATCAAATCACATAACTCATAATACAAATCGTCATCGAAAGTTAAGCGTGCGGACCCTACGGGTTCGAGAACTATGTAGACATGACCGAGACACATCTCCGGTCAATAACCAATAGTTAAACCTGGATGCACATATTGGCTCCTACTTATTCTATGAAGATCTTTATCGGTCAAACCGCATAACAACATGTGTTGTTCCCTTTGTCATTGGTATGTTACTTGCCCGAGATTCGATCGTCGATATCATCATACCTAGTTCAATCTCGTTACCAGCAAGTCTCTTTACTCGTTTGTGAGAGAAGTATAGTCAACGTGTCTGCCATATTCAGATTCGTATGTATTTTGCGAATTTCTATGTCTATAATGCTCTGCACGAAGCTACTCTAGCTAATTGCTCCCACTTTCAATATGTATCCAGATTGAGACTTAGAGTCATCCGGATAAGTGTCAAAGCTTGCATCGACGTAACTCTTTACGACGAACTCTTTATCACCTCCATAACCGAGAAATATTTTCTTAGTCCTCTTAGGTAACTAAGGATATCTTTGACCGCTGTCCAGTGATTCACTCCTGGATCACTATCGTACCTCCTTGCCAAAATCATGGCAAGGTACACAATAGGTCTGGTACACAGCATAGCATACTTTATAGAACCTATGGCTGAGGCATAGGGAATGACTTTCATTCTCTTTCTATTTTCTGCCGTGGTCGGGTTTTGAGTCTTACTCAACTTTAGACCTTGCAACACAGACAAGAACACTTTCTTTGACCGATCCATTTTGAACTCCTTCAAAATCTTATCAAGGTATGTAATCATTGAAAATCTTTATCAAGCGTCTTGATCTATCTCTATAGATCTTGATGCCCAATATGTAAGCAGCTTCACTGAGGTCTTTCTTTGAAAAACTCCTTTCAAACAGTCCTTTATGCTTTCCAGAAAATTCTACATCATTTCCGATCATCAATATGTCATTCACATATACTTATCAGAAAGGTTGTAGTGCTCCCACTCACGTTCTTGTAAACACAGGCTTCACTGCAAGTCTGCATAAAACCATATGCTTTGATCAACTCATCAAAGCATATATTCCAACTCCGAGATGCTTGCACCAGTCCATAGATGGATCGCTGGAGCTTGCACATTTTGTCAGCACCTTTAGGATTGACAAAACCTTCTGGTTGCATCATATACAACTCTTATTTAATAAATCCATTAAGGAATGCAGTTTTGTTATCCATTTGCCAGATTTCATAAAAGCTGCAATTGCTAACATGATTCGGACAGACTTAAGCATCGCTACAAGTGAGAAAATCTCATCGTAGTCAACACCTTGAACTTGTCGAAAACCTTTCGCGACAAGTCGAGCTTTGAAGATAGTAACACTACCATCAGTGTCCTTATTCCTCTTGAAGATCCATTTATTCTTCATGGCTTGCCTGTCAAGTCCACCAAAGTCCATACTTTGTTCTCATACATGGATCCCATCTCAGATTTCATGGCCTCAAGCCATTTTGTGGAATCTGGGCTCATCATCGCTTCCTCATAGTTCGTAGGTTTATCGTGGTCTAGTAACATGACTTACAGAATAGGATAATCGTACCACTCTATTGCGGAACGTACTCTGGTTGACCTACGAGCTTTGGTAGTAACTTGAACTGAAGTTTCATGATCATCATCATTAACTTCCTCACTAATTGGTGTAGTCATCACTGGAACTGAATTATGTGATGAACCATTTTCCAATTGGAGAGAAGGTACAATTACCTCATCAAGTTCTACTTTCCTCCCACTCACTTCTTTTGAGAGAAACTTCTGCTCTAGAAAGGATCCATTCTTCGCAACAAAGATCTTGCCTTTGGATCTATGATAGAAGGTGTACCCAACAGTTTCTTTTTGGTATCCTATGAAGATGCACTTCTCCGATTTAGGTTTGAGCTTATTAGGCTAAAACTTTTTCACATAAGCATCGCAACCCCAAACTTTAAGAAACAACAGCTTAGGTTTCTTGCTAAACTACAGTTCATACGGTGTCGTCTCAACGGATTTTTAGACGTTGCCATATTTAACATGAATGCAGCTATCTCTAATGCATACCCCCAAAACGATAATGGTTAATAGATAAGAGACATCATAGATTGCACCATATCTAATAAAGTACGGTTACGATGTCCGGACACACCATTATGCCGTGGTGTTCTAGGTGGCATGAGTTTGTGAAACTATTCCACATTGTTTTAATTGAAGGCCAAACTTGTAACTCACATATTCACCTCCACGATCAGCTCGTAGAAACTTTATTTTCTTGTTACGATGATTTTCTACTTCACTATGAAATTCTTTGAACTTTTTCAAATGTTTCAGACTTATGTTTCATCAAGTAGATATACCCATATCTGCTCAAATCATCTGTGAAGGTCAGAAAATAACGATACCCGCCGCGAGCCTTAACACTCATTGGACCGCATACATCACTATGTATTATTTCCAATAAGTCAGTTTCTCGCTCCATTGTTCCGGAGAACGGAGTTTTAGTCATCTTGCCCATGAGGCATGGTTCGCAAGCATCGAGTGATTCATAATCAAGTGATTCCAAAAGCCTACCATCATGGAGTTTCTTCATGCGCTTTACACCAATATGACCTAAATGGCAGTGCCACAAATAAGTTGCACTATCATTATTAACCTTGCATCTTTTGGCTTCAATATTATGAATATGTGTATCACTATGATCGAGATTCAATAAACCATTTATATTAAGTGTACGACCATAGAAGGTTTTATTCATGTAAACAAAACAACAATTATTCTTTGACTTAAATTAATAACTATATTGCAATAAACATGATCCAATCATATTCATGCTCAACGCAAACACCAAATAACATTTATTTTAGGTTCAACACTAATCCCGAAGGTAAAAGGAGTGTGTGATGGTGATCTTATCAACCTTGGAATCATTTCCAATACACATCGTCACCTCGTCCTTAACTAGTCTCTGTTTATCTTGCAACTCTTGTTTTTGTGTTACTACTCTTAGCAACTGAACCAGTATCAAATACCGAGGGGTTCCTATAAACACTAGTAAGGTACACATCAATAACATTGTTAGAGATATATTTGGGTTACATGTATTTGGTAGTTTAGGATTCCTACCTTATCTCTAGGAGAGGCGTCTTGCCCTCCAAGTCTTGTACTCAATATATACTCGCCCTCGAGGCTCAATAATACATCCATCATATTCCGCAACAATCCCTCTCTCTCCCTTCTAACATGGTATCTATCGCAAGTCGATCCTAAACCCTAGCCGCCACCGCTTCCGCACCTGCGCGCCGCCCCCGGGGCGGTCGGCCTCCATGACCGCCGCCGGGGGCCGCGCCGCCCGTACCTAGGGTTCGTCCGCCGGCCGTGTTGGCCGGCTGCCCTAGAGAGTCCTTTTCCCGATCCTTTGATCCGGGTTTTCTCTTTCTCGCCGGTCACTTTGATCGGCGTCTACTTTTTGGTTTTCCGGTCTATGTGATCCGGTTTGCATCGCCCGCCGCCGCCGTCGACCCCCGCGCCTCTACTCCAACATCGGCGTCGATTTCACCGGCTGCTTCGTCATCCACCGCGCGGCAAGGCTGGATGCGCCGCCCAAGGGATGCCTTCGTGCGTCGCTGCCGGCCGCTCGTCCGCGTGGTCTCCATCGCCGGTCTGTCTTCGTCGTCATCGCCCGGGACATCACCGACAACGTCGCCATCGACTCCGATCTGCGCGTCGTCCCCACCATGGCGCATACAGCGGCGCCGTCGGTCTGATCAACCGATCACGCGCCTGTCTTCGCCAAGCACGTCCCCGAGCACGCGCCTACCGCCGATCGAGCCACAGGTTGCCATCGCGTCGTCCCTACGGACCGCTGCGTTGCCGCCCGAGGTCTTCCTGTCGGCTGCCATGACTCACGCGCCGCTACCGCTGACGCCCCTACGGGCGGTCGCATCGCGGAACGTGGTCCACGCTGCCGCCCCGAGATCCTCCCACCGGCTACCCCTGTAGCCGCCGCCGCCGCCTCCGTGTCACCCCTTAGGGTTATCACGTCGCGGCACGCGGTCCACGCCGCCTCCCGACGGGCCATCGCCATCGGCTAGTGGTTCTCCGTGCGGCTGCCCCGACCTGCGAGCCTCCGCTACACCGCCTCTTCGGGCTGTAAAGCTGCGGCATGCAGTCACCGCCGCCGCCCGAGGTCGTTCCCGCGGTTGCACCGACCTGCGAGCCGCCGCTACACCATCTCTTCGAGCTGTAGCACTGCGGAACGCGGTCCCCGCCGCCGCCTCGCGGTTCCCGCCGTCACCCCGGCCCGCCTGCCGCCGCTGCGTCGCCCCTTCGGGCCGTAGCGCCACGGCCCGCGGTCCATGCCGCCGTCACCGCGCGTCGACCTCCCGTGGTATGCGCCGCGCCATCTTCCTTAGCGCGGGAACGCCACCGTCCGCGCCGGTCTTCATCATGCTGTCAGGGTTCTTCGCCTACTTCGAGCACCGCCGCCGCACTCCTAACCTAGCCGCCGCCGCCGCCGTCAGGCCGCCGCGGTCCCTCTTCTTTGGCCGCCGCTGCCGCTACCTTCGTAGCCGCCACAGCCGCCCGTCCACCCCCTTCGTCTTCGTCCAAGCAACAGCCCGTCGCCAGCGTCGCCGTCATCTACCCCGACCACTTCGTCTACTCCGACCACCGTTGGTGACATCGGCCCTGCGCCGATAGACGCCACAATTGTCGTCGAGTTCTTCTCTGCTGGCCCCTCCGACTTCTCCAACATGGCGTACAGCTCGTGCAGGTCCCTCATCTACGCATGCCCGGTGCTGGCAACACCGATGCGTGCCTTCATCCACGACGTGTTCCCGGGCTTGGCAAGCCTGGTCAGCGCTTCGTCAACTTCATCTTCGTCCGTCTACGCATGCACGGTGCTGGCAACACCGGTGCGTGCCTTCGTCCACGCCGTGTCCCCGGGCTTGGCAAACCCGTCGCGACGCGTCGTCAACACCATCTTCTTCCCGGCGCACCACTACTTCGACACCCTTGCGCCCATGCTAACTCGGCGCCCCCTTGCGCCCGCGGCTCCACGGCGACCTCCTCGACACCGGCGACCTCGACTCGACATCGACCACGGCATTCTTCGCACGGCTACCTCGACCACGGCTACACCATCCTACGCTCTCGGCTACATCGACATCAGCACAAAGGGCTATCATCCGCTTGAGCAACTCGTCGGCTTCCTCTACAGTCAATGCGTCCGCAACGCGACACCGTCCAGGACGTTCCCGCTAGGACTGTGGGGGGATGTCAGTCCGTCGGCTGCTATTCTCTCCAGTCTGACCGTCCGCGACGCTCATGTTGTTCGCAACGCTACCGCTACGACTGCGGGAGGATGTTAGAGATATATTTGGGTTACATGTATTTGGAAGTTTAGGATTCCTACCTTATCTCTAGGAGAGGCGTCTTGCCCTCCAAGTCTTGTACTCAATATATACTCGCCCTCGAGGCTCAATAATACATCCATCATATTCCGCAACAATCCCTCTCTCTCCCTTCTAACAAACATGTATATCAAATATAGATTTGTTCACTTTCCCATCCTTATTATCCACCAAATATCTAAGGCAGTTCCACTTCCAGTGACCATTTCCTTTGCAGTAGAAGCACTCAGTTTTAGGCTTGGATCTAGCTTTGGGTTTCTTCATGGGAGTGGCAACTTCTTGCCATTCTTCTAGAAGTTCCCTTTCTTTTTCTTTGCCCTTTTACTTGAAACTAGTGGTCTTGTCAACAATCAACACTTGATGCTTTTTCTTGATTTCTACCTTCGTCGATTTCATCATTGCGAAGAGCTTGGGAATCGTTTTCGTCATCCCTTGCATATTATAGTTCATCACAAGTTCTAGTAGCTTGGTGATACTGACTAGAGAACACTATCAATCACTATATTATCTGGAAGATTAACTCCCACTTGATTCAAGCGATTGTAGTACCCAGACAATCTGAGCACATTCTCACTGGTTGAGCTATTCTCCTCCAACTTGTAGGAAAAGTACTGTCAGAGGTCTCATACCTCTCGACATGGGCATGAGTCTGAAATACTAATTTCAACTCTTGGAACATCTTATATGCTCCGTGGCATTCAAAACATTTTTGAAGTCCCGGTTCTAGGCCATAAAGCATGGTGCACTAAACTATCAAGTAGTCATCATATCGAGCTTTGCCAAACGTTCATAACGTCTGCATCTACTCCTGCAATAGGTCCGTCACCTAGCGGTGCATCAAGGACATAATTCTTCTGTGCAACAATGAGGAAAATCCTCAGATCACGGACCAAGTTCGCATCATTGTTACTATCAACTTTCAGCTAATTTTTCTCTAGGAACATATCAAAATAAACGGGGAGCTACATCGCAAGCTATTGATCTACAACATAATTTGCAAATACTATCAAGACTAAGTTCATGATAAATTAAAGTTCAATTAATCATATTACTTAAGAACTCCCACTTAGATAGACATCCCTCTAGTCATCTAAATGATCACGTGATCCAAATCAACTAAACCATGTTCGATCATCACGTGAGATGGAGTAGTTTTCAATGGTGAACATCACTATGTTGATCATATCTACTACATGATTCACGCTCGACCTTTCAGTCTCAGTGTTCCGAGGCCATATCTGCATATGCTAGGCTCGTCAAGTTTAACCTGAGTATTCTGCATGTGCAAAACTGGATTGCACCCGTTGTATGTGAACGTAGAGCTTATCACACCCGATCATCACGTGGTGTCTCAGCACGAAGAACTGTAGCAACGGTGCATACTCAGGGAGAACACTTATACCTTGAAATTTAGTAAGGGATCATCTTATGATGATACCGTCGTAGTAAGCAAAATAAGATGCATAAAGGATAAACATCACATGCAATCAATATAAGTGATATGATATGGCCATCATCATCTTGTGCCTTTGATCTCCATCTCCAAAGCACCATCATGATCACCATCGTCACCGGCGCGACACCTTGATCTCCATCGTAGCATCATTGTCGTCTCGCCAACTATGGCTTCTATGACCATCGCTACTGCTTAGTGATAAAGTAAAACAATTACATGGCGATTGCATTGCATACAATAAAGCGACAACCATATGGCTCCTGCCAGTTGCCGATAACTTTGTTACAAAACATGATCATCTCATACAACAAATTATATCACATCATGTCCTGACCATATCACATCACAGCAAGCCCTGCAAAAACAAGTTAGACGTCCTCCACTTTGTTGTTGCAAGTTTTACGTGGCAGCTATGGCCTTCTAGCAAGAACTGTTCTTACCTACGCATCAAAACCACAACGATTTTTCGTCAAGTGTGATGTTTTAACCTTCAACAAGGACCGGGCGTAGCCAAACTCGATTCAACTAAAGTTTGAGAAACAGACACCCACTAGCCACCTGTGTGCGAAGCACGTCGGTAGAACCAGTCTCATGAAGGCAGTCATGTAATGTCGGTCTGGGCCGCTTCATCCAACAATACCGCCGAATCAAAGTATAACATGCTGGTAAGCAGAATGACTATTATCGCCCACAACTCTTTGTGTTCTACTCGTGCATATAACACCTACGCATAGACCTGGCTCGGATGCCACTGTTGGGGAACGCAGTAATTTCAAAAAAATTCGTATGATCATGCAAGATCTATCTAGGAGATGCATAGCAAAAAAAGGGGAGAGTGTATCCACATACCCTCGTAGACTGAAAGCGGAAGCGTTTTATCAACGCGGTTGATGTAGTCATATGTCTTCACAATCCGAACGATCTCAGCACCGAATGTACGGCACCTCCGTGTTCAGCACACGTTCAGCTCGACGACGTCCCTCGTACTCTTGATCCAATTGAGGCCGAGGGAGAGTTTCGTCAGCACGATGGCGTGGCGACGGTGACGATGAAGTTACCGGCGCAGGGCTTCGCCTAAGCACTATGACGATATGACCAAGGTGTGTAATTGTGGAGGGGGGGGGCACCACACATGGCTAAAAGATCAACTTGTATGTTCTAGGGTGCCCCCCAACCCCCGTATATAAAGGAGGGAGAGGGAGAGGCAGCCGGCCCTAGGAGGGCGCGCAAAGGTGTGGAGTCCTACTAGGACTCCCTAGTCCTACTAGGATTCCACCTCCCACACGGAGTAGGAAAGGGGGGAGGGAGAAGCAGAAGGAAAGGGGGCCCGGCCCCCTTATCCTAGTCCTAATCAGCCTCCTACCCAAGGGGGTGCACCAGCCCCTTGTGGGCTGGTGTGCTTCCCTCTTATGGACCATAAGGCCCATAACTTCTCCCGGGGGGTTCCGATAACCTCCCGGTACTCCGGAAAATACCCGAACTTCTCCGAAACCATTCCGATGTCCGAATATAGCCTTCCAATATATCAATCTTTATGTCTCGACCATTTCGAGACTCCTCTTCATGTCCGTGATCTCATCCGGGACTCTGAACAAACTTCGGTTCATCCAATCACATAACTCATAATACAAACCGCCATCGAACGTTAAGCGTGCGGACCCTACGGGTTCGAGAACTATGTAGACATGACCGAGACACATCTCCGGTCAATAACCAATAGCGGAACCTAGATGTTGGCTCCTACATATTCTACAAAGATCTTTGTTGGTCAAACCGCATAACAACATACGTTGTTCCCTTTGTCATCGGTATGTTACTTGCCCGAGATTCCATGTCGGTATCATCATACCTAGTTCAATCTCGTTATTGGCAAGTATATTTACTCGTTCTGTAATACTTCATCCCGCAACTAACTCATTATTAACATTGCTTGCAAGGCTTATAGTGATGAGCATTACCGAGAGGGCCCAGAGATACCTCTCCGAAACACGGAGTGACAAATCCCAATCTATGCCAACCCAACAAATACCTTCAGAGACACCTGTAGAGCATCTTTATAATCACCCATTTACGTTGTGACGTTTGATAGCACACTAAGCGTTCCTCCGGTATTCGGGGGTTACATAATTTCAAAGTCATAGGAACATGTATAAGTCATGAAGAAAGCAATAGCAATAAACTAAACGATCATAGTGCTAAGCTAACGGATGGGTCTTGTCCATCACATCATTAGGATAATGATGTGATCTCGTTCATCAAATGACAACACATGTCTATGGTTAGGAAACATAACCATCTTTGATAAACGAGCTAGTCAAGTAGAGGCATACTAGGGACACTTATGTTTTGTCTATTTATTCACACATGTACTAAGTTTCCGGTTAATACAATTCTAGCATGAATAATAAACATTTATCATGAAATAAGGAAATAAGTAATAACTTTATTATTGCATCTAGGGCATATTTCCTTCAGAGGGGTGTCGTGATGTAGTTAGCAGGGCGGTGGGAGGTGGCATCTGCCCACACCGTGATAGTGGGCAAGGGGTGAAGGCTACTGTGCCGGAGCTTTGTGAGAGAGAACGGCGGGGACCCCTGATCCGGATGCGCCGACATGGGTTTTCTCCCTCATTGACGGCGACCGCGTCTACACAAAACATCATCCCCTTCTCCCGATGGACGGGATCAGGCCAGATATGTGATATGCGGTGTGATCACCGTCGTTTTGTACGAGAGAGTGTGAAGAGAGCAACCCCAACAAGTAAGCATGTAGGCTCCTAGCTATATGTATATGTAGTGGAGCGATTTTCTTTTTCTCTCCATATCAACCTTTTATTATTGCATGCGTGCCAGTGAATAAAAAAACTTTATTTAGTAGTATAATAACGTGTCATCGCATCAAGCTCGTACTTGGATTCGTTCACGTGTGGTTCCCGGCCCTCCATCAAGTGAACAACTACTACATGCGTCAAATTATCACGTCGGCTGCCTCTAAGTACATAAATGAGCCCCACCGTATAGCCCGCCTACATCACCTTATTGTACTTGCTCATATGTGTTCTTGAAAGCACAAGTGCTCCCTGGGTGGTTTTGGTAATTAATGTCAACATATCTCTTGTTGGACTAATACTTTTATCTAGTATGTTTCAGATAAGTTCAACAATGAAGTGGCATGGACTAGAGGATGTGGAACCTCTTCAAGATGCTAAGGACAAAGGATTGGCTCAAGCTCAAAGCACAAGACTCTACATTTTACTTTTAGTGATCCAAGATCACATTGAGTCTATAGGAAAAGCCAATACTATCAAGAGGGGATGAGGTGTTGCTTAATAGCTTGCTTGCTCAAGTGCTTAGTGATAAGCTCCAAAGCCCTCAACCACTTTCTCACATCCACATATGTCCCAAACCAAAAGTCAAACTCGGCCCTACCGAATCTTTCCATCCGGCACCACCGAGTTCTCATGACATAGCCACTGCCACAAACCCTAGTCTTTTCGGTCTCACCGATAGGGATCTCGGTCTCACCGAGATGGGATTGTAATCTCTCTGTGTATGTCCATTACAAAATCGGTCTCACTGAGTTTGTGTAATCGGTCCTACCGAGATTACAATGCAAACTCTCTATTCCACTTCGTAACATTTCGGTCTAACCGAGATTAGCAAATCGGTCCCACCGAGTTTGCTTGACCAACCCTCTATGTGTCTATTACCAAAATCGGTCTCACCGATTTTGTGTAATCGGTCGCACCGAGATTACGTTATGCCCTAACCCTAACCATACCGGTCCCACCGAGATGACATGTCGGTCCCACCGAAAATCCTAACGGTCACATTATTTCCAGAATCGGTCCGACCGAGTTTCACAATTCGGTCCCACCGAGTTTGGTAAGTTGTGTGTAACGGTTAGATTTTGTGTGGAGGCTATATATACCCCCCCCACCCACTCTTCATTCATGGAGAGAGCCATCAGTACGTGCCTACACTTCCAGCATTCATTTCTGATAGAGAACCACCTACTCATGTGTTGAGACCAAGATATTCCATTCGTACCACATAAATCTTGATCTCTAGCCTTCCCCAAGTTGCTTTCCACTCAAATCTTCTTTCCACCAAATCCAAATCTTGTGAGAGAGAGTTGAGTGTTGGGGAGACTATCATTTGAAGCACAAGAGCAAGGAGTTCATCATCAACACACCATTTAATACTTCTTGGAGAGTGGTGTCTCCTAGATTGGCTAGGTGTCACTTGGGAGCCTCCGTCAAGATTGTGGAGTTGAACCAAGGAGTTTGTAAGGGCAAGGAGATCGCCTACTTCGTGAAGATCTACCCCTAGTGAGGCAAGTCCTTCGGGGGCAACGACCATGGTGGGATAGACAAGGTTGCTTCTTTGTGGACCCTTCATGGGTGGAGCCCTCTGTGGACTCACGCAACCGTTACCCTTCGTGGGTTGAAGTCTCCATCAACGTGGATGTACAATAGCACCACCTATCGGAACCACGGCTCAAAAATCTCCGTGTCTTCAAATTGCGTTTGCACACTCCAATCCCATCCCTTTACATTCTTGCAATTTGCATGCTTTACTTTCCGCTGCTCACATACTCTTTTCATGCTTCCTTGATATGTATTGTGAATGTTAGACTTGTGCCAAAACTCCACTTCAACTTAAAGAAATTAAAAACTGCAACATTTCTTGCTTAGTGTCTATTCACCCCCCTCTAGACACCTCTTCTCGATCCTTTCAATTGGTATCAGAGCTTTGGTCTCCATTGCTTTGGTTTAAACACCATTGGAGGAAGATGGATGAGTCTACTTTGGGGAGTCTTAGACATAGAGTGCCTATACTTGATGGTGAGTACTTTCATGAGTGGAAAAAATGAGATGCTTGTGATTTTCAATGAATACCATTTGAACAAGTACATTACTAGCCCTTGTGCACCTCATATTGATCCTATGCATCCCACCCTTGATGAGTCAATTGACATGATTTGCAATCTTAGAACTATTAATCTTATCACTAGAGGCTTGCCTAGAAACATGATTGGATGTTTGCCTACTCTTGAGTGTGCCTACACTATATGGAAATTTCTTGAGGAACGGTTTCCAAACTATTCCTTAAAAATCTAGATGAAATTCTCCATAAGTCTATTGCCTTGAGTAAGATGAATTCCAATGATCCTAAGTTTGGTGGTTGTCTATTTGAGCTTACAAATCTTATGTGTGCCAAAGGAGATGTTGGAATTATTAGTGATATTATTTCCAAGGCTATTAAAATTCATAAAGAAGATCATTGTCAAACTCATTCTAACGAATCACCATCTCTAGGAATTGATGCATCACATGATGATGTTGAACATGGATACTATGATAAGGATGATGATAGTGACTTTGATCTTGATGATGCAATGAGACAATTTGGTCTTATGGAAAATCTTCGGGGATACATGGCAGGAGGAAAGGAATGGGTTCTTGATAGTGGATGTACCGATCACATGACCGGAGATAAATATATGTTTCGTGAGCTTGCTGAAAATGACAGCCCTCGAAAGTATGTCACTTTTGGTGATAACTCAAAGGGTAAGGTGGTTGGCCTTGGTAAGGTGGCCATCTCACATGATAGCTCCATACAAAATGTCATGCTCGTTGAATCTCTTGGGTACAATTTACTTTCAGTATCTAGACTTGCTGTTACGGTTTCAATGTCCTATTTACTGAAGTAGATTGCCAAGTGTTTCATAGACATAATCATAAAATGGTCGGTATACGTAGAGGTGATCTTTACATTGTTGATTTCACTAAAAAGGCTCAACCTAGAACTTTCTTAATTGCTAAATCCTCTAAAGGCTGGTTGTGGCATAGACGGTTAGGTCATGTGGGCATGCGAAACCTTGACAAGCTTATTAAAGGAAATCATATCCTTCGCATTAACGATATCATATTTTATAAGGATAGACTTTGCAGCGCTTGTCAAGCAGGTAAACAGGTTGGAGGAAGGCATCCCATGAAGAACATCATGACCACAAGGAGGCCGCTCGAGCTACTTCACATGGATCTTTTCGGTCCCAACGCTTACAAAAGTCTCGGTGGAAACTCTTTTGGTCTAGTTATAGTTGATGATTTTTCAAGATTTACGTGGGTGTTCTTTCTCGATGATAAATTGCAGGTCCAAAAGATCTTCAAAAACTTCGCTAGGAAGGCCCAAAATCAATTTGAAGTGAAGATCAAGAAGGTTCGCAGCGACAACGGAACGGAGTTCAAGAACGCAAATGTGGACACCTTTCTTGACAAGGAAGGGATTTCACATGAGTTCTCAGCTACGTACACACCTCAACAAAATGGAGTTGTTGAGAGGAAGAATCGGACACTCACCGAAATGGCGAGAACGATGCTTGATGAGTACAAGACGCCGAAGCACTTTTGGGCGGAAGCGGTTGAGACAGCTTGTCATGCAACAAATCGTGTGTATCTTCACAAGCTACTCAGCAAGACAGCATACGAGCTCCTCACCGGTAACAAACCCCTGTTGGAAATATGCCCTAGAGGCAATAATAAAAGATTATTATTATATTTCCTTGTTCATGATAATCGTCTGTTGTTCATGCTATAATTGTGTTATCCGGAAATCGTAATACATGTGTGAATACATAGACACCAACATGTCCCTAGTAAGCCTCTAGTTGACTAGCTCGTTGATCAACTGATAGTCATGGTTTCCTGACTATGGACATTGGATGTCGTTGATAACGGGATCACATCATTAGGTGAATGATGTGATGGACAAGACCCAATCCTAAGCATAGCACAAAGATCGTGTAGTTCGTTTGCTAGAGCTTTTCCAATGTCAAGTATCTTTTCCTTAGACCATGAGATCGTGTAACTCCTGGATACCATAGGAGTGCTTTGGGTGTACCAAACGTCGCAACGTAACTGGGTGACTATAAAGGTATACTACGGGTATCTCCGAAAGTGTCTGTTGGGTTGACACGGATCGAGACTGGGATTTGTCACTCCGTATGACGGAGAGGTATCTCTAGGCCCACTCGGTAATGCATCATCATAATGAGCTCAAAGTGACCAAGTGTTTGGTTACGGGATCATGCATTACGGTACGAGTAAAGTGACTTGCCGGTAACAAGATTGAATGAGGTATTGGGATACCGACGATCGAATCTCGGGCAAGTAACGTATCGATTGACAAAGGGAGTTGTATACGGGGTTGCTTGAATCCTCGACATCGTGGTTCATCCGATGAGATCATCATGGAACATGTGGGAGCCAACATGGGTATCCAGATCCCGCTGTTGGTTATTGGCCGGAGAGCTGTCTCGGTCATGTCTGCATGATTCCCGAACTCGTAGGGTCTACACACTTAAGGTTCGGTGACGCTAGGGTTATTAGGAAGACTTGTATGTGATTACCGAATGTTGTTCAGAGTCCCGAATAAGATCCCGGACGTCACGAGGAGTTCCGAAATGGTCCGGAGGTGAAGATTTATATATGGGAAGTTGTCATAGGGTCACCGGAAAGTTTCGGAGGCATATCGGTATTGTACCGGGGCCACCGGAGGGGTTCCGGGGGTCCACCTGGAAGGGCCACCTCTCTCGGAGGGCCTCATGGGCCGTAGTGGGCAGGGAACCAGCCCCTGGAGGGCTGGGCGCATCCCCCCTTGGGCCCATGCGCCTAGGGTTGGGGGGGAAACCCTAGTGGGGGCGCCCCCCTTGCTTGGGGGGCAAGCCCCCTCCCCTTGGCCGCCGCCCCCCCCTCTAGATCTCATCTAGATGGGGCCGGCCCCCTTCCCCCTTCCCCTATAAATAGAGGGGCGAGGGGAGGGCTGCATACAACATCCAAGGCGCAGCCCCTCCCCTCCCCAACACCTCTCCTCCTCCGTTAAGAGCTTGGCGAAGCCCTGCCGGAGTACTACCTCTCCACCACCACCACGCCGTCGTGCTGCTGCTGGAGCTCTCTTCCTCAACCTCTTCCTCCTCCTTGCTGGATCAAGGCGCGGGAGACGTCTCCGCTCCGTACGTGTGTTGAACGCGGAGGTGCCGTCCGTTCGGCGCTAGGATCTTCGGTGATTTGGATCACGACGAGTACGACTCCCTCAACCCCGTTCTCTTGAACGCTTCCGCTCGCGATCTACAAGGGTATGTAGATGCACTCCTCTCTGTCGTTGCTAGATGAACTCATAGATTGATCTTGGTGAAACCATAGAAAATTTTTATTTTCTGCAACGTTCTCCAACAGTGGCATCATGAGCTAGGTCTATGCGTAGTTCTCTTTGCACGAGTAGAACACAATTTGTTGTGGGCGTAGATGTTGTCAACTTTCTTGCCGCTACTAGTCTTATTTTGCTTCAGCGGTATTGTGGGATGAAGCGGCCCAGACCGACCTTACACGTACGCTTACGTGAGACAGGTTCCACCAACTGACATGCACTAGTTGCATAAGGTGGCTAGCGGGTGTCTGTCTCTCCCACTTCAGTTGGAGCGGATTCGATGAAAAGGGTCCTTATGAAGGGTAAATAGAAGTTGACAAATCACGTTGTGGCTTTTTTGTAGGTAAGAAAACATTCTTGCTAGAACCCTATTGCAGCCACGTAAAAGATGCAACAACAATTAGAGGACGTCTAACTTGTTTTTGCAGCAATTGCTTTGTGATGTGATATGGCCAAAAGTTGTGATGAATGATGAATGATATATTGTGATGTATGAGATCATGTTCTTGTAATAGGAATCATGACTTGCATGTCGATGAGTATGACAACCGGCAGGAGCCATAGGAGTTGTCTTAATTATT
The DNA here is from genome assembly GCF_018294505.1 of Triticum aestivum. Classification (NCBI taxonomy): domain Eukaryota; kingdom Viridiplantae; phylum Streptophyta; class Magnoliopsida; order Poales; family Poaceae; genus Triticum; species Triticum aestivum. The sequence continues at coordinate 651,600,699 of NC_057807.1, read as the reverse complement.
GTATGACCTACGTGTCATTGATTCAACGCCATGTAATTACTTTACTTTATTGCTAAACCGTTAGCCATAGTAGTAGAAGTAATAGTTGGCGAGCAACCCCATGGAGACACGATGATGGAGATCATGGTGTCATGCCGGTGACAAGATGATCATGGAGCCCCAAGATGGAGATCAAAGGAGCTATATGATATTGGCCATATCATGTCACTATTATTTGATTGCATGTGATGTTTATCATATTTTTGCATCTTGTTTACTTAGAACGACGGTAGTAAATAAGATGATCCCTCATAATAATTTCAAGAAAGTGTTCCCCCTAACTGTGCGCCGTTGCGACAGTTTGTTGTTTCGAAGCACCACGTGATGATCGGGTGTGATAGATTCTAACGTTCACATACAACGGGTGTAAGACAGATTTACACATGCAAAACACTTAGGTTAACTTGACGAGCCTAGCATGTACAGACATTGCCTCGGAACACAAGAGACCGAAAGGTCGAACATGAGTCGTATGAAAGATACGATCAACATGGAGATGTTCACCGATGATGACTAGTCCATCTCACGTGATGATCGGACACGGCCTAATCGACTCGGATCATGTATCACTTAGATTACTAGAGGGATGTCTAATCTGAGTGGGAGTTCATTAAATAATTTGATTAGATGAACTTAATTATCATGAACTTTGTCTAAAAACCTTTGCATAAATGTCTTGTAGATCAAATGGCCAACGCTCATGTCAACATGAACTTCAACGCGTTCCTAGAGAAAACCAAGCTGAAAGATGATGGCAACAACTACACGGACTGGGTCCGGAACCTGAGGATCATCCTCATAGCTGCCAAGAAAGCATATGTCCCTAGAAGGACCACTAGGTGAAGCACCCATCCCAGAAAACCAAGACGTTATGAATGCTTGGCAGTCACGTGCTGATGATTACTCCCTCATTCAGTGCGGCATGCTTTACAGCTTAGAACCGGGGCTCCAAAAGCGTTTTGAGCAACACGGAGCATATGAGATGTTCGAGGAGATGAAAATGGTTTTCCAAGCTCACGCCCGGGTCGAGAGATATGAAGTCTCCGACAAGTTCTATAGTTGTAAGATGGAGGAAAATAGTTCTGTCAGTGAGCACATACTCAAAATGTCTGGGTTGCACAACCGCCTGTCCCAGCTGGACATTAACCTCCCGGACGAGGCGGTCATTGACAGAATCCTTCAGTCGCTTCCACCGAGCTACAAGAGCTTTGTGATGAACTACAATATGCAGGGGATGGTGAAAACTATTCCTGAAGTATTTTCAATGCTGAAGTCAGCAGAGGTAGAAATCAAGAAGGAACATCAAGTGTTGATGGTCAATAAAACCACTAAGTTCAAGCTGGGCAAGGGTAAGAAGAACTTCAAGAAGGACGGCAAGGATGTTGCCGCGCCCGGTAAGCCAGTTGCCGGGAAGAAGCCAAAGAATGGACCCAAGCCTGAGACTGAGTGCTTTTATTGCAAAGGGAAGGGTCACTGGAAGCGGAACTGCCCCAAATACTTAGCGGACAAGAAGGCCGGTAACACTAAAGGTATATGTGATATACATGTAATTGATGTGTACCTTACCAGTACTCGTAGTAACTCCTGGGTATTTGATACTGGTGCCGTTGCTCATATTTGTAACTCAAAGCAGGAGCTGCGGAATAAGCGGAGACTGGCGAAGGACGAGGTGACGATGCGCGTCGGGAATGGTTCCAAGGTCGATGTGATCCCCGTCGGCACGCTACCTCTACATTTACCTACGGGATTAGTTTTAAACCTCAATAATTGTTATTTAGTGCCAAGTTTGAGCATGAACATTGTATCTGGATCTCGTTTAATACGAGATGGCTACTCATTTAAATTCGAGAATAATGGTTGTTCTATTTATATGAGAGATATGTTTTATGGTCATGCTCCGATGGTCAATGGTTTATTCTTAATGAATCTCGAACGTGATGTTACACATATTCATAGTGTGAATACCAAAAGATGTAAAGTTGATAATGATAGTCCCACATACTTGTGGCACTGCCGCCTTGGTCACATTGGTGTCAAACGCATGAAGAAGCTCCATGCTGATGGACTTTTAGAGTCTCTCGATTATGAATCATTTGACACATGCGAACCATGCCTTATGGGCAAAATGACCAAGACTCCGTTCTCCGAAACAATGGAGCGAGCAACCAACTTATTGGAAATCATACATACTGATGTGTGCGGTCCAATGAGCGTTGAGGATCGCGGAGGATATCATTATGTTCTCACTCTCACTGATGACTTAAGTAGATATGGGTATGTCTACTTGATGAAACACAAGTCTGAGACCTTTGAAAAGTTCAAGGAATTTCAGAATGAGGTAGAGAATCAACGTGACCGAAAAATAAAGTTCTTACGATAAGATCATGGAGGAGAATATTTAAGTCACGAATTTGGCACACACTTAAGGAAATGTGGAATCATTTCACAACTCACGCCGCCTGGAACACCTCAACGTAACGGTGTGTCCGAACGTCGTAATCGCACTCTATTGGATATGGTGCGATCTATGATGTCTCTTACTGATTTACCGCTATCATTTTGGGGATACGCTCTAGAGACAGCTACATTCACTTTAAATAGGGCACCGTCTAAATCCGTTGAGACGACACCGTATGAATTATGGTTTGGGAAGAAACCTAAGCTGTCGTTTCTAAAAGTTTGGGGATGCGATGCTTATGTCAAGAAACTTCAACCTGAAAAGCTCGAACCCAAGTCGAAAAAATGCGTCTTCATAGGATACCCTAAGGAAACCATTGGGTATACCTTCTACCTTAGATTCGAAGGCAAGATCTTTGTTGCCAAGAACAGATCCTTTCTGGAAAAAGAGTTTCTCTCGAAAGGAGTAAGTGGGAGGAAAGTAGAACTCGATGAAGTACTACCTCTTGAACCAGAAAATAGTGCAGCTCAGGAAAATGTTCCTGTGGTGCCTACACCCACTAGAGAGGAAATTAATGATGATGATCAAGGTACTTCGAATCAAGTTTCTACTGAACTTCGTAGGTCCACAAGGACACGTTCCACACCAGAGTGGTATGGCAACCCTGTCCTGGAAATCATGTTGTTAGACAACGGTGAACCTTCGAACTATGAAGAAGCGATGGCGGGCCCAGATTCCAACAAATGGCTTGAAGCCATGCAATCCGAGATAAGATCCATGTATGAAAACAAAGTATGGACTTTGACAGACTTGCTCGATGATCGGCGAGCGATAGAAAACAAATGGATCTTTAAGAAGAAGACGGACGCGGATGGTAATGTTACCATCTATAAAGCTCTACTTGTCGCTAAGGGTTATCGGCAAGTTCAAGGGGTTGACTACGATGAGACTTTCTCTCCCGTAGCGAAGCTGAAGTCCGTCCGAATCATGTTAGCAATTGCCGCATACTATGATAATGAGATATGGCAAATGGATGTCAAAACGGCATTCCTTAACGGCTATCTTAAGGAAGAACTGTATATGATGCAGCCGGAAGGTTTTGTCGACCCTAAGAATGCTAACAAGGTATGCAAGCTCCAACGATCCATTTATGGGCTGGTGCAAGCATCTCGGAGTTGGAACATTCGCTTTGATGAGATGATCAAAGCGTTTGGGTTTATGCAGACTTACGGAGAAGCCTGCGTTTACAAGAAAGTGAGTGGGAACGCTGTAGCATTTCTCATATTATATGTAGATGACATACTTTTGATGGGAAATGATATAGAACTTTTGGACAGCATTAAGGCCTACTTGAATAAGAGTTTTTCAATGAAGAACCTTGGAGAAGCTGCTTATATATTACGCATCAAGATCTATAGAGATAGATCGAGATGCCTCATAGGTCTTTCACAAAGCACATACCTTGATAAGATATTGAAGAAGTTCAATATGGATCAGTCTAAGAAGGGGTTCTTGCCTGTGTTGCAAGGTGTGAAATTGAGCTCGGCTCAATGTCTAACCACAGCAGAAGATATAGAAGAGATGAGTGTCATCCCCTATGCCTCAGCAATAGGGTCTATTATGTATGCCATGTTGTGTACCAGACCTGATGTAAACCTTGCCGTAAGTTTGGTAGGAAGGTACCAAAGTAATCCCGGCAAGGAACACTGGACAGCGGTCAAGAACATCCTGAAGTAACTGAAAAGGACTAAGGACATGTTTCTCGTTTATGGAGGTGACGAAGAGCTTGTCGTAAAGGGTTACGTCGACGCTAGCTTCGACACAGATCTGGATGACTCTAAGTCACAAACCGGATACATGTATATGTTGTATGGTGGAGCAGTAAGCTGGTGCAGTTGCAAGCAAAGCGTCGTGGCGGGATCTACATGTGAAGCGGAATACATGGCAGCCTCGGAGGCAGCGCATGAAGCAATTTGGGTGAAGGAGTTCATCACCGACCTAGGAGTCATACCCAATGCATCGGGGCCGATCAAACTCTTCTGTGACAACAATGGAGCTATTGCACTTGCCAAGGAGCCCAGGTTTCACAAGAAGACCAGGCACATCAAGTGTCGCTTCAACTCCATTCATGAAAATGTTCAAGATGGAAACATAGAAATTTGCAAAGTGCATACGGATCTGAATGTCGCAGATCCGTTGACTAAACCTCCTCCGCGGGCAAAACATGATCAACACCAGAACTCTATGGGTGTTCGATTCATCACAATGTAACTAGATTATTGACTCTAGTGCAAGTGGGAGACTGTTGGAAATATGCCCTAGAGGCAATAATAAAAGATTATTATTATATTTCCTTGTTCATGATAATCGTCTGTTGTTCATGCTATAATTGTGTTATCCGGAAATCGTAATACATGTGTGAATACATAGACACCAACATGTCCCTAGTAAGCCTCTAGTTGACTAGCTCGTTGATCAACTGAAAGTCATGGTTTCCTGACTATGGACATTGGATGTCGTTGATAACGGGATCACATCATTAGGTGAATGATGTGATGGACAAGACCCCAATCCTAAGCATAGCACAAAGATCGTGTAGTTCGTTTGCTAGAGCTTTTCCAATGTCAAGTATCTTTTCCTTAGACCATGAGATCGTGTAACTCCCGGATACCGTAGGAGTGCTTTGGGTGTACCAAACGTCGCAATGTAACTGGGTGACTATAAATGTATACTACGGGTATCTCCAAAAGTGTCTGTTCGGTTGACACGGATCGAGACTGGGATTTGTCACTCCGTATGACGGAGAGGTATCTCTGGGCCCACTCGGTAATGCATCATCATAATGAGCTCAAAGTGACCAAGTGTTTGATTACGGGATCATGCATTACGGTACGAGTAAAGTGACTTGCCGGTAACGAGATTGAACGAGGTATTGGGATACCGACGATCGAATCTCGGGCAAGTAACGTACCGATTGACAAAGGGATTTGTATACGGGGTTGCTTGAATCCTCGACATCGTGGTTCATCCGATGAGATCATCGTGGAACATGTGGGAGCCAACATGGGTATCCAGATCCCGCTGTTGGTTATTGGCCGGAGAGCTGTCTCGGTCATGTCTGCATGATTCCCGAACCCGTAGGGTCTACACACTTAAGGTTTGGTGACGCTAGGGTTATTAGGAAGACTTGTATGTGATTACCGAATGTTGTTCGGAGTCTCGGATAAGATCCCAGACGTCACGAGGAGTTCCGGAATGGTCCGGAGGTGAAGAATTGTATATGGGAAGTTGTCATACGGTCACCGGAAAGTTTCGGGGGCATATCGGTATTGTACCGGGGCCACCGGAGGGGTTCCGGGGGTCCACCGGGAGGGGCCACCTCTCTCGGAGGGCCTTATGGGCCTTAGTGGGCAGGGAACCAGCCCTTGGAGGGCTGGGCACATCCCCCCTTGGGCCCATGCGCCTAGGGTTGGGGGGAAACCCTAGTGGGGGCGCCCCCCTTGCTTGGGGGGCAAGCACCCTCCCCTTGGCCGCCCCCCCTCTAGATCTCATCTAGAGGGGGCTGGCCCCCTTCCCCCTTCCCCTATAAATAGAGGGGTGAGGGGAGGGCTGCATACAACATCCAAGGCGCAGCCCCTCCCCTCCCCAACACCTCTCCTCCGTTAAGAGCTTGGCGAAGCCCTGCCGGAGTACTACCTCTCCACCACCACCACGCCGTCGTGCTGCTGCTGGAGCTCTCTTCCTCAACCTCTTCCTCCTCCTTGCTGGATCAAGGCGCAAGAGACGTCTCCGCTCCATACGTGTGTTGAACGCGGAGGTGCCGTCCGTTCGGCGCTAGGATCTCGGTGATTTGGATCACGATGAGTACGACTCCCTCAACCCCGTTCTCTTGAACGCTTCCACTCGCGATCTACAAGGGTATGTAGATGCACTCCTCTCTCTCGTTGCTAGATGAACTCATATATTGATCTTGGTGAAACCATATAATTTTTTTATTTTCTGCAACGTTCCCCAACAACCCCAAGTTGTATACTTTCGAGTATTCGGCTCAAAGTGCTACATTCTTGATAAGCATCGTCGCTTTAAATTTGCTCCTAAGTCTCATGAAGGTTTCCTACTTGGTTATGGCTCAAACTCTCACACTTACCGTGTCTACAATAATTTCACCCGAAAGGTTGAAGAGACGGTAGATGTGAAGTTTGATGAATCTAACGGCTCGCAAGTAGAAGAATTGCCAATTGATGTAGGTGACAAAGACCCTTTGGAAGCAATCCAAGACTTGTCTATTGGCAAGATTCGTCCAACGGAGGTAAAGGAGAGTACCTCGTCCGTCCAAGTGGAAGCTTCCAGCTCACGACAAGGTGAACCAAGAGTTGATACGGAAGCATCCACGAGTGGGACACACCAAGATGAAGAAAATGAGGAAGTGCACCAAGATGAACGTCAACAACCTCCTTCTCCACCACGACAAGAGAACGACAACGTCAACAATGAAGAAGGCCAAAAGAAGAACAAGATGAAGAAGATGTTCCACCAAGATCCAAGCAAAAGCTTTCATGAGTTCGAGCAAGAATTGCTAAAGACCATCCCGTCGAGCAAATCTACCATGATATCCAAACCGGGAGAATCACTCGCTCTAAAACTCGTTTGGCTAACTTTTGTGAACATTATTCATTCATCTCTAGCATTGAACCTATGAAGGTTGAAGAAGCATTGGAAGATCCGGATTGGATAAACGCCATGCATGAAGAGCTACACAACTTTGAGAGAAATCAAGTTTGGACATTGGTCAAGAAGCCCGACAACAACCACAACATCATCGGTACCAAATGGGTGTTTCGCAACAATCAAGATGAAGATGGACAAGTAGTTCGCAACAAAGCACGTCTCATCGCCCAAGGCTACACTCAAGTCGAAGGTATGGACTATGGTGAGACATATGCCCCCGTTGCTAGACTTGAGTCCATTCGCATCTTATTTGCCTATGCTAATCACCATGATATCACCTTGTACCAAATGGACATTAAAAGTGCTTTTCTAAATGGTGAAATAGAGGAGGAAGTTTATGTTAAGCAACCTCCCGGCTTTGTCAATCCTAAGAAACCTAATCATGTTTACAATCTTCAGAAAGCCCTTTATGGTCTTAAACAAGCTCCTAGAGCGTGGTATAAATGCTTGACCATGTTCCTTATTGAAAAAGGCTTTGAAATTGGAAAATTGATTCTACTCTTTTTACCAAAAGGGTTAATGGAGAACTATTTGTGTGCCAAATCTATGTTGATGATATTATATTTGGCTCGACTAATCCTCACTTTAGTGAAAAGTTTGGAAAGCTAATGTCGGAGAAGTTTGAGATGACGATGATGAGTGAGCTCAAATTCTTTCTTCGTTTGCAATCAAGCAAACTAAGGAAGGTACCTTTGTCTCTCAGACAAAGTACACCAAGGACTTATTCAAGAAGTTCAATATGCAAGAACGCCAAGGTATGACTACACCCATGCCTACTAGTGGACATCTTGATTTGACCAAAGATGGTGAACCGGTTTATCAAAAGGTTTACCGCTCCATGATTGGTTCATTGTTATATCTATGTGCCTCACGTCCCGATATTATGCTAAGTGTGTGCATGTGTGCATGATATCAAGCCGCCCCTAAAGAATGTCATCTTAAGGCCGTGAAAAGGATAGTGAGATACTTAATCCATACACCAAATTTTGGTATTTGGTATCCAAAGAAGGCCTCTTTTAATCTTGTTGGCTACTCCAACTCGGACTATGCCGGTGACAAGGTTGATCGAAAGTCCACTTCAGGTACTTGTCAATTTCTTGGTAGATCTCTTGTGTCTTGGTCCTCCAAGAAACAAAACTCAGTATCGTTATCCACCGCCGAAGCGGAATACATTGCCGCTGGTTCATGTTTTGCTCAATTACTTTGGATGACCAAACTCTTAAAGATTATGGGATATATGTGAAACATGTTCCATTGCTTTGTGACAATGAAAGTGCTATCAAGATTGCTCACAATCCCGTGCAACACTCTCGAACTAAGCATATTGAAGTTTTCCATATTTCATTCGAGATCACGTTGCCAAAGGGGACATTAATCTTAAGCATGTTCGTACCGACAAGCAATTGGCGGATATATTCACTAAACCACTTGATGAGAACGTGTTTTGCAGGTTGAGAGGTGAATTGAACATCATTGATGCTTCAAACTTGGAGTAGGAACTCCATTTGGATACATGCAAGAAATGAGCCTATGACTAATCCTTGATATTTCTCTTATGATGATAATCTTATGTCTTGGATGTATTTGTTGGGGAACGTAGTAATTTAAAAAATTTCCTACGCACACGCAAGATCATGGTGATGACATAGCAACGAGAGGGGAGAGTGTTGTCCACGTACCCTCGTAGACCGTAAGCGGAAGCGTTATGACAACGCGGTTGATGTAGTTGTACGTCTTCACGATCCGACCGATCCAAGCACCGAACGTACGGCACCTCCGTGTTCAGCACACATTCAGCTCGATGACGTTCCCCGTGCTCCAATCCAACAAAGAGTCGGGGATGAGTTCCGTCAGCACGACGGCGTGGTGACGATGATGATGTTCTACCGACGCAGGGCTTCGCCTAAACTCCGCGACGATATGACCGAGGTGGAATATGGTGGAGGGGGGCACCGCACACGGCTAAGGAACAATCTGTAGATCAACTTGTGTGTCTTTGGGGTGCCCCCCTGCCCCCGTATATAAAGGAGCAAGGGGGAGGTGCGGCCGGCCCTAGGGGAGGCGCGCCGGAGGAGTCCTACTCCCACCGGGAGTAGGACTCCCCCCTTTCCCTAGATGGACTAGGACTTGGGGGGAGGGAAAGAGGAAGGGGGGCGCCGCCCCCCTCTCCTTGTCCTATTCGGACTAGGGGGGAGGGGCGCGCGGCCTGCCCTGGCCGGCCCTCCTCTTCTCCCTCATGGCCCACTAAGGCCCATTAACCCCCGGGAGGGTTCCGGTAACCCCCTGGTGTTTCGGTAAAATCCCGATTTCACCCGGAACCATTCCGAAGTCCAAATATAGGCTTCCAATATATCAATCTTTATGTCTCGACCATTTCGAGTATCCTCGTCATGTCCGTGATCATATCCGGGACTCCGAACAAGCTTCGGTACATCAAAACTTATAAACTCATAATAAACTGTCATCGTAACGTTAAGCGTGCGGACCCTACGGATTCGAGAACTATGTAGACATGACCTAGAACTATTCTCGGTCAATAACCAATAGTGGAACCTGGATGGTCATATTGGTTCCTACATATTCTACGAAGATCTTTATCGGTCAAACCGCATAACAACATACTTTGTTCCCTTTGTCATCGGTATGTTACTTGCCCGAGATTCAATCGTCGGTATCCAATACCTAGTTCAATCTCGTTACCGGCAAGTCTCTTTACTCGTTCCGTAATACATCATTTCATAACTAACTCATTAGTTACAATGCTTGCAAGGCTTAGGTGATGAGTATTACCGAGAAGGCCCAGAGATACCTCTCCGACAGTCGGAGTGACAAAACCTAATCTCGATTCATGCCAACTCAACATGTACCTTTGGAGACACCTGTAGAGCTCCTTTATAATCACCCAGTTACGTTGTGATGTTTGGTAGCACACAAAGTGTTCCTCCGGTAAACGGGAGTTGCACAATCTCATAGTTGTAGGAACTTTTTATAAGTCATGAAGAAAGCAATAGCAACATACTAAACGATCAAGTGCTAAGCTAACGGAATGGGTCAAGTCAATCACATCATTCTCCTAATGATGTGATCCCGTTAATCAAATGACAACTCTTTTGTCCATGGCTAGGAAACATAACCATCTTTGATAAACAAGCTAGTCAAGTAGAGGCATACTAGTGACACTTTGTTTGTCTATGTATTCACACATGTATTATGTTTCCGGTTAATACAATTCTAGCATGAATAATAAACATTTATCATGATATAAGGAAATAAATAATAACTTTATTATTGCCTCTAGGGCATATTTCTTTCAGTCTCCCACTTGCACTAGAGTCAATAATCTAGTTCACATCGCCATGTGATTTAACATCAATAGTTCACATCTTTATGTGGTTAACACCCATAGTTCACATCGATATGTGACCAACATCCAAAGGGTTTACTAGAGTCAGCAATCTAGTTCACATCGCTATGTGATTAACACCCAAAGAGTACTAAGGTGTGATCATGTTTTGCTCATGAGAGAAATTTAGTCAACGGGTCTGTCATATTCAGAGCCTTATGTATTTTGCAAATATTCTATGTCTACAATGCTTTGCACTGAGCTACTCTAGCTAATTGCTCCCACTTTCAATATGTATCCAGATTGGGACTTAGAGTCATCTGGATCAGTGTCAAAACTTGCATCGACGTAACCTTTTACGACGAACCTTTCTGTCGCGTCCATAATCGAGGAACATATCCTTATTCCACTAAGGATTATTTTGACCGCTGTCCAGTGATCTACTCCTAGATCACTATTGTACTCCCTTGCCAAAATCAGTGTAGGGTATACAATAGATCTGGTACACAGCATGGCATACTTTATAGAACCTATGGCTGAGGCATAGGGAATGACTTTCATTCTCTTTCTATCTTCTGCCGTGGTCGGGCTTTGAGTCTTACTCATTTTCACACCTTGTAACACAGGCAAGAACTTTTTCTTTGACTGTTCCATTTTGAACTACTTCAAAATCTTGTCAAGGTATTTACTCATTGAAAAAACTTATCAAGCGTCTTGATCTATCTCTATAGATCTTGATGCTCAATATGTAAGCAGCTTTACCGAGGTCCTTCTTTGAAAAACTCCTTTCAAATACTCTGCTTTGCAGAATAATTCTATATTATTTCTGATCAAGAATATGTCATTCACATATACTTATCAGAAAAGTTGTAGTGCTCCCACTCACTTTCTTGTAAATAAAGGCTTCACCGCAAGTCTGTATAAAACTATATGCTTTGATCAACTTATCGAAGCGTATATTCCAACTCCGAGATGCTTGCACCAGTCCATAGATGGATCGCTGGAGCTTGCACATTTTGTTAGCACCTTTAGGATTGACAAAACCTTCTAGTTGCATCATATACAACTCTTCTTTAATAAATCAATAAAGGAATGCAGTTTTGACATCCTTTTGCCAGATTTCGTAAAATGTGGCAATTGCTAACATGATTTGGACAGACTTTAAGCATCGATACGAGTGAGAAAATCTCATTGTAGTCAACACCTTGAACTTTGTCAAAAACCTTTTTCGACAAGTCTAGCTTTGTAGATAGTAACACTACTATTAGCGTCCGTCTTCCTCTTGAAGATCCATTTATTTTCTATTGCTTGCCGATCATCGGGCAAGTCAACCAAAATCCATACTTTGTTCTCATACATGGATCCCATCTCAGATTTCATGGCCTCAAGCCATTTTGCGGAATCTGGGCTCATCATCGCTTCTTCATAGTTCGTAGGTTTATCATGGTCTAGTAACATGACTTTCAAAACAGGATTACCGTACCACTCTGGTGCCGACCGTACTCTGGAAGACCTACGAGGTTCTGTAGTAACTTGATCAGAAGTTTCATGATCATCATCATTAGCTTCCTCACTAATTGGTGTAGGAATCACTGGAAATGATTTCAGTGATGAACTATTTTCCAATTCAGGATAAGGTACAGTTACCTCATCAAGTTCTACTTTCCTCCCACTCACTTCTTTCGAGAGAAACTCCTTCTCTAGAAAGGATCCATTTTTAGCAACGAATATCTTGCCTTCGGATCTGTGATAGAAGGTGTACCCAATAGTTTCCTTTGGGTATTCTATGAAGACGCACTTCTCCGATTTGGGTTTGAGCTTATCAGGATGAAACTTTTTCACATAAGCATCGCAACCCCAAACTTTACGAAATGACAACTTGAGTTTCTTGCCAAACCATAGTTCATAAGGTGTCATCTCAACGGATTTAGATGGTGCCCTATTTAACGTGAATGTAGCTGTCTCTAATGCATAGCCCCAAAACGATAGTGGTAAATCGGTAAGAGACATCATAGATCGCATCATATCTAATAAAGTACGGTTATGACGTTCGGACACGCCATTACACTGTGGTGTTCCAGGTGGCGTGAGTAGTGAAACTATTTCACATTATTTTAACTAAAGGCCAAACTCGTAACTCAAATATTTTACCTCTGTGATCATATCATAGAAACTTTTATTTTCTTGTTACGATGATACTTCACTCTGAAATTCTTTGAACTTTTCAAATGTTTCAGACTTGTGTTTCATCAAGTAGATATACCCATATCTGCTCAAATCATCTGTGAAGGTCAGAAAATAATGATACTTGTCGCGAGCCTTAATATTCATCGGACCACATACATCAATATGTATGATTTCCAACAAATCTGTTGCTCGCTCCATTGTTCCGGAGAACGGGGTTTTAGTCATCTTGCCCAAAAGGCACGGTTCGCAAGCATCAAATGATTCATAACCAAGTGATTCCGAAAATCCATCTTTATGGAGTTTCTTCATGCGCTTTACACCGATATGACCCAAACGGCAGTGCCACAAATAAGTTGCACTATCATTATTAACTTTGCATCTTTTGGCTTCAATATTATGAATATGTGTATCACTACGATCGAGATACAACAAACCATTTTCGTTGGTGTGTATGACCATCGAAGGTTTTTATTCATGTAAACAGAACAACAATTGTTCTCTAACTTAAATGAATAACCGTATTGCAATAAACATGATCAAATCATATTCATGCTCAACGTAAACGCCAAATAACATTTATTTAGGTTTAACACTAATCCCGAAAGTATAGGGAGTGTGTGATGATGATCATATCAATCTTGGAACTACTTCCAACACTCATCGTCACTTCCCCTTCAACTAGTCTCTGTTTATTCTGTAACTCCTGTTTCGAGTTACTAATCTTAGCAACTGAACAAGTATCAAATACTCAGGGGCTACTATAAACACTAGTAAGGCACACATCAAACACCTGTATATCAAATATACCCTTGTTCACTTTGCCATCCTTCTTATCTACCAAATATTCAGGACATTTCCGCTTCCAGTGACCGTTTCCTTTGTAGTAGAAGGACTTAGTTTCAGGCTTTGGTCCAGCTTTGGGCTTCTTCACGGGAGTGACAACTTGCTTGCCATTCTACTTGAAGTTCCCTTTCTTTCCTTTTGCCGTTTTTCTTGAAACTGGTGGTCTTGTCAATCATCAACACTTGATGCTCTTTCTTGATTTCTACCTTCGTCGATTTCAACATCACGAAGAACTCGGGAATCGTTTTCGTCATCCCTTTCATACTATAGTTCATCTCGAAGTTCTAATAACTTAGTGATGGTGACTAGAGAATTCTGTCAATCACTATCTTATCTGGAAGATTAACTCCCACTTGATTCAAGCGATTGAAGTATCCAGACAATCTGAGCACATGCTCACTAGTTGAGTGATTCTCCTTCATCTTTTAGCTATAGAACTTGTTGGAGACTTCATATCTCTCAACTCGGGTATTTGCTTGAAATATTAACTTCAATTCCTAGAACATCTCATATGGTCCATGATGTTCAAAACATCTTTGAAGTCCCGATTCTAAGCCATAAAGCATGGTGCACAAAACTATCAAGTAGTCATCATATTGAGCTAGCCAAACGTTCATAACGTCTGCATCTGCTCCTGCAATAGGTCTGTCACCTAGCGGTGCATTAAGGACATAATTCTTCTGTGCAGCAATGAGGATAAACCTCAGATCGCGGATCCAATCCACATCATTGCTACTAACATTTTTCAACACAATTTTCTCTAGGAACATATCAAAATAAACATATGAAAGCAACAACGCAAGCTATTGATCTTACAACATAATTTGCAAAATACTACGAGGACTAAGCTCATGATAAATTTAAGTTCAATTAATCATATTACTTAAGAACTCCCACTTAGACAGACATCTCTCTAGTCATCTAAGTGATCACGTGATCCAAATCAACTAAACCATAACCGATCATCACGTGAGATGGAGTAGTTTTCAATGGTGAACATCACTATGTTGATCATATCTACTATATGATTCATGCTCGACCTTTTGGTCTCCGTGCTCCGAGGCCATATCTGCATATGCTAGGCTCGTCAAGTTTAACCTGAGTATTCCGCGTGTGCAAAACTGGCTTGCACCCGTTGTAGATGGACGTAGAGCTTATCACACCCGATCATCACGTGGTGTCTGGGCACGACGAACTTTGGCAACGGTGCATACTCAGGGAGAACACTTCTTGATAATTTAGTGAGAGATCATCTTAAAATGCTACTGTCAATCAAAGCAAGAATAAGATGTATAACAGATAAACATCATATGAAATCATAATATGTGACATGATATGGCCATGATCATCTTGCGCCTTTGATCTCCATCTCCAAAGTACTGTCATGATCTCTACCGTAACCGGCACGACACCATGATCTCCATCATCTTGATCTATATCAATGTGTCGTCACATGGTCATCTCGCCAACTATTGCTCTTGCAACTATTGCTATCGCATAGCGATAAAGTAAAGCAATTATTTGGTGCTTGCATCTTATGCAATAAAGAGACAACCATAAGGCTATAGCCAGTTGCCGATAACTTCAACAGAACATGATCATCTCATACAACAACTTATATCTCATCACGTCTTGACCATATCACATCACAACATGCCCTGCAAAAACAAGTTAGGCGTCCTCTACTTTGTTGTTGCAAATTTTACATGGCTGCTACGGGCTGAGCAAGAACCGTTCTGTCGGGGCACGCTGTGGCCACGAGCACCTATGGGGCAGGAGCCCCTTTTTGGTACGGTGAGGAGGCAGAGGGCGCACGCAGAGCAGATCGAGGCGACGGCACGCGGGGGGTTTTACCCAGCTTCGGAGCTCTCCGGAGAGATAAAACTCCTACTGCTGCCTTGTGTTCGTATTAGTTCTTGCTAAAGAGCTCGAGCGTAGGATGGTGACGAGTGCGTCGAACCAGCCGAACCCCTTCTACGTGCGCATGGGCCTCCCTTTTATAGCCTAAGGGGGTTACGCACAGGTGGCAGCGTAGGAAGAGGGGCAGAAAGGTAAAAACGCGGGTTGGTACAACAGTGCTCAACAGTGTCCCCTACCTAACTCTGACGGCAGGGGACAAGGGCATTTAATGCCCGTCTGGTCGCCCCAACAGTGCAGGGAGGCGACCGTTGGGGGCGCCACCGATCACCACGATGGCCTCCTTGTCAGCTTCGCTTGCCACCTCGCCCTGCATGGCTACGCAGCGCTTCGCCACGTGCTTCTGGGATGGTCTTGGCGTGACACGTCACCGGATGTGCTGGAGCTTGGGTGCATGGTGGCAGCCTTGCCGCGGCAAGCGTCTTGCCGTGGCTCTTCTCTTGTCGCGCCGGCAAGCTTGTCGGTCGTCCTGCCTTGCCGGGACGCGCGGGGCGTCGCGGCAAGTCTTCTAAAGGGCCTTGGTTGGCCTTCCCGGCAAGCTCCTCTTGCCGGGGTCTTTTGTTCTCCTTGGCGGGTTTCTTTCGCTGGGGTCTTGTCCTTCCCGGCAAGCTCCTCTTGCCGGGGCCTTGTCTTCTTAGCTGATACTTTGTTCTTGAATGGTAGTAATATGAAGTGGTGGAGGGTCTCGACGGGCGTCCGGCAAGCCTTGTCGCGGGGTGCTACGACTGCTCGTGCACAAGTTCGGGGTACTAAGGTACCCCTACCTTAGTACACCAACAGGAGCCCCCGGGCCTGGGCCATACACGGTGCCAAGCGCTGTTGGGCCAGGCCCAAAACAGTGCACGGGTGCGCGTGGCCTGGGCCAGACGAACCCTACCCCGGATCCACCGCACTTTCCCGCAACGGCACGCGTCGATTGCGGCGCCGTGGGAGAGAACATGGTCAATTACTTATCTCCAGGAAATGCGTACCGTTCGCATCCCCATTTATAAGCAGGGGAAACAGGGCCGTTCCCCCACCTTCGCTGCTTGCGGTTCCTCCTTCTGAAAGCTCCGCCGCTCTCCCACGCTTCCCGAGTCAAAAGAGAGCAGCGCTCCGCCGCCCGCCATCGCCATCGCCGCCGTCACCTCCGCCTTCCTTCGCCGCTTCCGTCATGGCCCCGAAGACCGGGAAGGCTGTGAAGGTCGCGAAATCGGCCGAGGCGTTGGAGCTCGAGGCGCTGCGCAAGAAGCGAGTGCTTTTCCTCCCCGAGCTCACCCCGGAGGCGCTGCGAGAGGAGTTCTACCTCTTCTGGTCGACGGAGACGCGGGCGCATCCGCGTACGCCGGTGCTTTCCGCGGAAGCTTCCAAATCGAAGAATTGCCCCAGAGGGTACTACTTCTTTCCTGTGTTCTTCTATTGCGGGCTCTGCCCACCTTTTTCCGATTTCTTCTGCGATATCATGAATACCTACGGGTTTCATCTTCTGGATTTCACCCCCAACGCTGTTCTGACAATGGCGGTTTTCGCACACCTCTGCGAGAACTTTGTTGGCATCCTCCCCAATGTCGCTCTTTTTCGCCATTATTTCTCCCCCCGAGCTGAGAAAGGGGAGCCACTGGCTGGCGGAATTGCCTGGACCTCCCGGATTGGCATGAAGGAGGTGTACTTGACGGGCGAGCTCCGCAGCAAGTGGGACGAGTGGAGGGCGAAGTGGTGCTGGATCTGTGATGCCAATCCGCCGTCATTCACTAAGCTGCGCCAGACCCGGGTAGTGCGCGGCAGCGACTGGAGCGCCCTATCGCCAGATGACGCCAAGCTGACGATCGCCACCACCCGAATCCTCCGGCTCCAGCAAGCCGGACTCACAACAGGGGCGGTCGGCGCGGACTTCCTTCGCCGTTGCATCGCCCCTCAGCAAGAAAGGGGGAGGCCCGCCTGGCTGTTTGGCGGCCCGGCGGATTTCATGAGGCTGCGTCCAGGCCTCAACTTCAATTTTACGGTTCTGGAGCTTGACGCGATGCTGAGGGAGTTGTTCAAGCACGATTCCAATCACCCGGAGTGGTTCAAGCTGCCGGTGGATGTCATCCCATTGTGCAACAACTCCCAGCGCGATCGCATCTGCGCAATGATGCCAGAGTGTGATTCGCACGGGGTAAGCGCAAATTGGATAGAGCCCGCTGCCGGGGTCGTGCAGCAATTCTTCGATGACTTGGCGGAGGTGGCGGTCAACTCCGATGAGCAGAAGCTCCTCACCCGCGCCACTACTGAAAATGAAATGGCATACATCGCCAGCAGGGCCGAAGAGGCGGCGGCAGCCGCTGCCGCGGGCGAGTTTGGCTTCACGCTGGCGGAGGCAGATGCAGCTGAGACGGCAAGCCTCGCAGCCTGGGAAGACCTTGCCGGGGAGGTTGATGACGAAGGGGAGCGCGAGGCCGGAATGAGCGAGCCCGCCGAGGGCGAGAGTGACCAGCCGTCCTCGAGCAGCTTGCCGCAGGCGGGGTCCTCGGCGCAACCCCAGATCCAGCCAAGAAGGTGTCTCCGTCGCGTTGGAGAAATGGCGGAGGGGCAGGCCGACCAGCAGCCGCGGCGCCGTGGGACGCGCTCCACCGCGGCAAGTGCCGTTGCCGCGAGAGGGTCCCAGGCTGCGCCGGCAACTGAGGCGGGGTCCTCTCGGGCCGCCGTGCCTGATCCTGCCGCAGTCCCCGGCAAACGCAGATGGGAGCCTACTCCTCCGCCATATCGCGCGGAGAGGGTGCCGGAGTTTGACCTCTCCGCGCTAAGCTCCGATGACGACGAGGAGGAGGAGGACGAGGAGGAGTATGGCTTTCTTCTTGTTGCACTCGTTTTTCTTTGATCTTTGTTGTTGCTCGCCTTGTATCTAATTTGCTTCTCTCAAAATCCTTATTCTGCTTCAGGACTTTGGCGGAGAGGGCGGCGAAGAGGGCCAAAGTCCCCGAGGTCAACATCGATGACGCGCCTGCTGTGACGGCAGAAGATACGTCCGAAATCATCTTGACGGACCCAGTCCCTTCTCCTCGCAGTAGCCCCCAGCACAGCCCCCAGCGTAAGTGTTTTGATTTACTTCCCATTGTGAGGCGCGCATGGGTGCTTCTTCTTTTGCCGACATCTTGGTTGTTGACTCATTTGCATGCAGAAGCAGAACAAGCCCACCAGGAGCAACCGGAGGCCGACCCGGAGGTGCTGTCTGCGCTGAATACGCCGCCGAGGGGCGATTCTCCAACAAGGGACCGCTCCCCGGCAAGGGAGGGGTCCCCGGCAAGGGGCAGAACCAGTGAGCCCTTGGTGGAGGAGCCCATGGTCACGGAGCCTAGCACAGGTAACCCCCTTTTTGCCGAGGATCTTCCCTTGCGTTCTTCTCTTGATCTTCTTTCTTCTTTTGGATATTTGCTTGACTTTCCCTTCCTCTTCCTATCCCCATATCCCCCTCTCGCAGACCCGATGGATACCGGGGCCTCCGGCGAGAAGGGCGCACCCGGCAACACCGACGATGCCGCCGCCGGCGAGGAAGAGGCCGGCGCTGGTGAACCTGCCGACGAAGAAACCGCCAAGACTGCCGTCGCAGAGGCTGGTGGGGGGTCCGGCGATCGCACTGACGACCCGGAGGACGCAGGAGCGCAGGGCGCTACACCGTCCGCCGATCCCTCCGCCACTGATGCAGTGCCGGGCTCCGACGGGCCCCAGCCAGGCGTGTACTTGAAGGCCGGCGAAGGCGTGTACATCAAGCTTCCCTGGGCGTCGAGCTCCAGGGCGCCGATAGAAGGGGAGGAGTTTGACGGGGAGGTACTCGCCTCTGCTGGGCTGGCAGTGGTCGACGGGCCAGGCAGCAGCAGCGGCGAGTCTGAGGAGGAGCGGCTGCTCCGAAAGCTGGTGTCACTCTACCGTGCCCGGCAAGCGAAGCTTGAGTCTCGGGAAGCGCTCGTCGCGCAGGCGGGAGTTGACATAGAGAGACACGCGGAGGAGCTCAAGAGCCGCAACCAAGAGGCCCTCTGATCCATTGCTGAGGAGAGGGCGGAGCTCAACGAGGCGAAGAAGGCGTTTATCCTGGAGAAGGCTGAAGCCGAAGAGCAGCAGAGGCTCACCGCCGAGGAGCTGTCCAAACGAGATGGTGAGCTGATACAGAAGAAAGCGAGCTTGGATAGCCATGAAGAAGAGCTCGACGCCCGGGAGCAATCACTTGGCGGGGCACTCAAGGAGGCAAAGGATGCCGCCGCGGCCGCCGAGGCCGCCAAGAAGGAGCTGGAGGTAAAAGTGACGCAGCTGGAGGTGGATGTGAGAAAGAAGAACGAAGAGCTGGCCGCACTCCAGCGTGAACGCGAGAAGGATGCACGCGCTCATGGCGAGCTGCAAGTCCAGCTTGCCGAGAAAATCAAGGAGCTGAACACCGCCAAAGACTCGAGTGCCGATCTGGAGCTGAAACTGGCCACCTTGGCAGGGACGCTGGACGCCGCCAAGAAGCGAGAGGACGACTTGAGGAAGGAGCTCAAGGACAACGTGGAGCTGCTGTCGAGGGCCGCCGAGACCCAGAACACCTTTAAGACCATGGTGGAGCTCTGGACGGTGGAGCTCTGGACGGACGGCAGGGCAGGACGACCGACAAGCTTGCCGGCCGAGTATTCCATTGTAGGGCAATGGGAAATCAGCGACGTCGAATGTGACCCTCTCTGTCCTGAAATTCAGCTCGCTGCCAAACGTCACTGGCAGTGTGATCTTCCCCTTTGGTTTGCTCCTTCCCGGGTTTATTCCTTGAAAGGTACCGGTCTCTTCGAGCTCGCTGTCGGGGATCTGGAGCTTCTTGAGCACTGCGGAGGAGATCAGATTCAGGCCGGCCCCGCCGTGAACCAACATCTTCATGACCTTGAGGTTGCGGATTGTTGGTGAGACCAACATCGGCAAACACCCGACCGCAGTGATGCGATCAGGGTGATCCTCAACATCGAAAATGATGGGCGTGCTGGACCACTTCAGAGGCTTGCGCGACTCGACGGACGGCTCTGCTGCATTCACTTCTAGCATCCACTGCTTGAGTTGGCGGTGCGAGGTGTGCAAAGAGGCACCGCCGTCGATGCACAACACCTCTGTTGCCTTCTAAAACTCTTGGTCATCAGTTTCATCTTCCTCCACCTCGTCATCCTCATCTTCATCTTCGTCCTTGTCGCGGCCACGGGGAGGCCTGTCTCCTTGCCGCGGTTTGGCCTTGCCGTGGTGCCCTCCCCGTGCGGGAGACTTCTTGCCGGATCCTCCGCCACCTCCCTGGGCCCTCTCCTTGTCGCGGCGCTCGTACTCAGCTTTCTGTAGTTCCGCCATCTGCTCAACTTTCTTGCAGGCTTGGAGGTCATGGCCCTTGGTGCGGTGGATCTTGCAGTACTGCTTGCCGGAGCCATCCTGCTTGTCGGCGGCTACCACAGCCTCGCCGGATTCGCCAGTTTTGGCCTTGTCGGAACCGCCTCCGTCGCCGGAATGCTCGACAACTAGCACGTCTTTAGCTTTTCTTTTTCTGTTGCTCCGCCTCTGGTTCTTCCTTGCCGGGGCGGCATCCTCACTGTCAGATCCCTCAGCTCCTGCAATCTCTCCGGGTATTTTCCTCCCCTCCTCAGCTCCTGCACACTTGTCGGCTAGAGCATATAGCTCGCTGACGTCTTTGATCTTGCACATCGCCATCTCCTCCCTCATCCTGCGGTTACGCACGTTCTGATGGAACGCGCTGATAACCGCGGCAGGGTGGACGTCTGGGATGTTGCGTTGCACCTGGCTGAATCTCTATATGTACTTACGCAGGGGCTCTCCCTCCTTTTGGACAAGCAGATGTAGATCACTCTCTTGGCCATGGGGTTTGTGGCCGCCTGTGAAGGCGCCGACAAACTGATGACACAGGTCTGCCCACGAAGAGATGGAGCCATCCGGTAAGTGCATGAGCCAAGATCTGACGTTGGGCTTGAGCACCAGCGGGAATTAGTCGGCAAGGATCTTCTCGTCGCGTCCCCCGGCAGCCTGCACCGTGATGGTATAGACGCTGAGGAACTCTAATGGATGTATCCTGCCATCGTACTTCTCGGGCACGTCTGGCTTGAAATTCTTGGTTCTGGGCCACTGGACTTGCCGCAGCTCACGGGTGAACGCAGGGCAACCTGCCGCGTACGGCAGGTCGCCGGGTTCCCCTAGCACTTGCACATCGACAGATGGCCCAGCGCGCTGGTCGGATTGATGCCGCGCTTCCCTTCTGCGCTCGATGCGAGTACGAGCGTCTTCGTGCTGTCGTTCTTGAAGAACTTGGCGTTGATCACGGCGAGTTCGTGGGTCCGATGACGCGGTGGAGTCAGCGTCAAGGCTGGCCCGGCGAGCCAATGATCTTGGCCTTCGGGGCTGGGAGCGCACGGTGGTGGCACCCCCAGCAGTCTTGTCAGCGTCGGCTTGCGCCTGGGCATCTTGCCGGGGCTTCGACGTGCTCGGCTGCCGTGGCTTGTCGCCGTTGGCAAAGCCGATGAGACTGTGAATGGTTGCTCTCCAGTCGTCGATCTTGTCGGGCGCTGGAGGGTAATCCAGGAGCAGCTGGGCTCGGGCCAGCGCTTCCTCTGGAGTCTTGGGTGGTGATGGCGAGCGGCGCGAGGTGCGAGACATGCTCAAACTTCTAACGGTGTTAGAAGGAGCAGCATCTCGACCGGGCGACCGTACCGCGCTCGTGCCAGCGTGTTGGGGCGCATGTTGGCCTTGAATGTCCCGCGACCCACTAGCTTGGCCTTGTTCCAATGCGAGCACGGTGCTAGGAGCACCGTGGCGTTGTCGAGCTTGCACCTCCTGGGAGGGGTGCGGTCGATGCGCAGACGAGGAACCTTGCGGGGCCTTGTCTTTGGACCGGGTGACGATGCGAGTTCCTGAAGGAGCACAGGGAGGCCAGGGAATCGGAGTCGACCCGCTGCCTCCGCCCGTGACAGCTCGGTTTTCGCCACCGCCGCCCACGACCCCATGCGCATGGGAGCCACGTGGCGAAGGTGCGGAGCTGAGACGACAGGTGAGATAGATGCGCCCCGCCCCGTGATCACAGGGGTGGGCGCCTCAAAAATCGCGCACACTGCCCCCGCTTCCCACAACGCCGCAATCGACGCGTGCCGTTGCGGGAAAGTGCGGTGGATCCGGAGTAGGGTTCGTCTGGCCCAGGCCACGCGCACCTGTGCACTGTTTTGGGCCTGGCCCAACAGCGCTCGGCACCGTGTATGGCCCAGGCCCGGGGGCTCCTTTCGGTGTACTGAGGTAGGGGTACCTTAGTACCCCAAACTTGTGCACTGGCAGTCGTAGCACCCCGCGACAAGGCTTGCCGGACGCCCATCGAGACCCTCCGCCACTTCATATTACTGCCATTCAAGAACAAAGTATCAGCTAAGAAGACAAGGCCCCGGCAAGAGGAGCTTGACGGGAAGGACAAGACCCCAGCGAAAGAAACCCGCCAAGGAGAACAAAAGACCCCGGCAAGAGGAGCTTGCCGGGAAGGCCAACCAAGGCCCTTCAGAAGACTTGCCGCGACGCCCCGCGCGTCCCGGCAAGGCAGGATGACCGACAAGCTTGCCGGTGCGACAAGAGAAGATCCACGGCAAGACGCTTGCCGCGGCAAGGCTGCCACCATGCACCCAAGTTCCAGCACATCCGGCAACGTGTCACGCCAAGACCATCCCAGAAGCACGTGGCGAAGCGCTGCGCAGCCATGCAGGGCGAGGTGGCAAGCGAAGCTAACAAGGAGGCCATCGTGGCGATCGGTGGCGCCCCCAACGGTCGCCTCCCTGCACTATTGGGGCGACCAGACGGGCATTAAATGCCCTTGTCCCCTGCCGTCAGAGTTAGGTAGGGGACACTGTTGAGCACTGTTGTACCAACCCGCGTTTTTACCTTTCTGCCCCTCTTCCTATGCTGCCACCTGTGGGTAACCCCCTTAGGCTATGAAAGGGAGGCCCATGCGCACGTAGAAGGGGTTCGGCTGGTTCGACACACTTGTCACCGTCCTACGCTCGAGCTCTCGAACAAGAACTAATACGAACACAAGGCAGCAGTAGGAGTCTTATCTCTCCGGAGAGCTCCGAAGCTGGGTAAAAACCCCCGCGTGTCATCGCCTCGATCTGCTCTGCGTGCGCCCTCCGCCTCCTCACCGTACCAAAAAGGGGCTCCTGCCCACGAGCACCTATGGGGCAGGAGCCCCTTTTTGGTACGGTGACGAGGCGGAGGGCGCACGCAGAGCAGATCGAGGCAACGACATGCGGGGGGTTTTACCCAGCTTCGGAGCTCTCCGGAGAGATAAAACTCCTACTGCTGCCTTGTGTTCGTATTAGTTCTTGCTCGAGAGCTCGAGCGTAGGATGGTGACGAGTGCGTTGAACCAGCCGAACCCCTTCTACGTGCGCATGGGCCTCCCTTTTATAGCCTAAGGGGGTTACCCACAGGTGGCAGCGTAGGAAGAGGGGCAGAAAGGTAAAAACGCGGGTTGGTACAACAGTGCTCAACAGTGTCCCCTACCTAACTCTGACGGCAGGGGACAAGGGCATTTAATGCCCGTCTGGTCGCCCCAACAGTGCAGGGAGGCGACCGTTGGGGGCGCCACCGATCGGCACGATGGCCTCCTTGTCAGCTTCGCTTGCCACCTCGCCCTGCATGGCTGCGCAGCGCTTCGCCACGTGCTTCTGGGATGGTCTTGGCGTGACACGTCGCCGGATGTGCTAGAGCTTGGGTGCATGGTGGCAGCCTTGCCGCGGCAAGCGTCTTGCCGTGGCTCTTCTCTTGTCGCGCCGGCAAGCTTGTCGGTCGTCCTGCCTTGCCGGGACGCGCGGGGCGTCGCGACAAGTCTTCTGAAGGGCCTTGGTTGGCCTTCCCGGCAAGCTCCTCTTGCCGGGGTCTTTTGTTCTCCTTGGCGGGTTTCTTTCGCTGGGGTCTTGTCCTTCCCGGCAAGCTCCTCTTGCCGGGGCCTTGTCTTCTTAGCTGATACTTTGTTCTTGAATGGCAGTAATATGAAGTGGCGGAGGTTCTCGATGGGCATCCGGCAAGCCTTGCCGCGGGGTGCTACAACTGCCCGTGCACAAGTTCGGGGTACTAAGGTACCCCTACCTCAGTACACCGACAGGAGCCCCCGGGCCTGGGCCATACACGGTGCCGAGCGCTGTTGGGCCAGGCCCAAAACAGTGCACGGGTGCGCGTGGCCTGGGCCAGACGAACCCTACTCCGGATCCACCGCACTTTCCCGCAACGGCACGCGTCAATTGCGGCGTTGTGGGAAGCGGGGGCGGTGTGCGCGATTTTTGAGGCGCCCACCCCTGTGATCACGGGGCGGGGCGCATCTATCTCACCTGTCGTCTCAGCTCGGCACCTTCGCCACGCGGCTCCCATGCACGTGGGGTCGTGGGCGGCGGTGGCGAAAACCGAGCCGTCACGGGCGGAGGCAGCGGGTCGACTCCGATTCCCTGGCCTCCCTGTGCTCTGATTCGTCGAGCGGGGCGGCCGAGCCCCCACCTCGCCCCTTTAAGAAGGGCGAGGGGAGAGCGCTGGAACCCGCACTTCCCCATCTTCTTCTTCCTTCATCTTCTTCTTCCCTTCCTCCCATCCGCCATGTTGAAAGGGAATCCTGGTCCTTCAACGGTGGCGGCAAGGGTCGCTGCCAAGCAGCGCGCTTCTCCCTATCCCACTCCCGCAGTGGCAGAGTCTGCCGCAAGGGGGAGAGGAAGAGGGCGAGGTCGTGGACGGGGCCGAGGTCGAGGCCGAGGCACTCGTGGAAGAGGCGGACGGGGCGGTGCGTCATCTCCGCCTCCGCCGGCGGATCCCCCCCTTGCGGCGGTCCACACTGGAGACGACCCTTGCGAGTTCTTCGTCAGGCTTCGTCGGGCTCCTCATCGTCGCCTCCGGCTCCCGGCTCCATTCGCAAGTGTGATGGAGTCGGAGTCACCCAATACGTTGAGGTTGCACATGAGGGGCTGCGGAATCAGTGGTACGCGAGTCCATGTTGTATTCCCAGCCCCCAGTGTGATGTACCTTGACCGAGGGTGGAAGACGTTCGCCCGCATCCACAACTTGATGGCGGGGTTCACCCTCCATTTTAAGTTAATGGAGGGTGATCTTCTCTCCGTCAAGGTCTTCGGGGACTCCGGCATCCGGGCGAGGTGCTGTGTGGATAGCTCCTCCGACAGCAAAGACTCCCCGTCAAGCGAGAGTGACGAGGAGGGGAGCGACAGCGACGACGAGGGAAGCAGGCGACGGGATGACGGGTCCGACTAGGTGTCGGGCGCCGCCTCGTGCGTCGCCGGCTCCCTGAACTCCCCGGGGTCGTCTCCTGGGGCGGCTGACATAGGGAGGCTGCAGAAGAGGGAGAGGGTTGGCGGCGAGGCCGTCAAGTCGGAGTACGAGGGCGAGGTGCCCTCGACAGCGTGCTGACGTCCCTCTGCCCTGTCTTCCGGCACCACCACCACCGTCAAGCCCCCGGTTGACCCCGGGATGTTCTCTTGGTGTCTTCTGGCACCCGTAGTTCGCCTAGGCGCTCCTTTCGCCCTTTCTGCCTCCTTGACCTACCTCCTGAAGAGAGGGACATGAGAAAAGATTACGGGCATCTTATCTTTTTAATCTGTAAGCCCTCGGGCCTTAGTTGCATTTAAAGCTTGTAATCCTCTCTTTCATGTTTTTCATCCTCTATGGACTGTACCCAAATGGGATGCTTTTTAATGAAAAAGGGGAGGCTTGCTACGTTATATCCTTTACTTGTTTCTGTGCCTTGTATGTTTTTACCCTACGCTTTAAGGGGACTTGCCGGCGCGAACACGCTTGCCAAGTGCGGAACATCAGCAGCCCGCTGGCGGTGCTGCCTCCGGCAAGAAACCTTGTCGGGGCTGGTTGCAGCACACTTGTATTGTTGAGCGGAGCTCGGAAACAAATCAAGGGGCAACTTCGCCACGAGTCGGATCCTCCGCGCACAGGCTTTTCACACAAAGCACAGACGTTCAAGGAATATAACTTCGCGCTCCTCAGTCCATAAAAGGATGCATGACGAGGGATGAAAAACTTATCTGATTTCGCAGCCCCCGACAACTCTGGCTTGTCGGAGATGAGTCTTGGTACTTGCAGCCCCCAGCAACGTAGGCTTGTCGGGGCCCAGGTGCCGGCGCACCTTTCTTCTCTTGTCCTCGCCGCTGCTAGGTGTGTCACAGGAACAATCTCTTAGGGCGCGGCAAGTTATTTACCGTAATATATAACTTCAATTTTAAGCAAAACTTGCTATGTCATGCCCTTTACTTGAACCCATGCCTTGCATGATTTTACCCTACGCTTTGAGAGAACTTGCCGGCGCGAGCACGCTTGCCGAGTGCGGAACATCAGCAGCCCGCTGGCGGTGCTGCCTCTGGCAAGAAACCTTGTCGGGGCTAGTTGCAGCACACTTGTATTGTTGAGCGGGGCTCGAAAACAAATCAAGGGGCAATTTCGCCACGAGTCGGTTCCACCGCGCACAGGTTTTTCATACAAGGCACGATTCGTTCGAGGAACATAACCTTAAAAATATAAAACTGATTGCGCTCTAAGGCAACGATTGCCATGTTATATCCTGTATTCTGTCGCTTTGTATGTCTCTACCCCATGCTTTTAGGGAACTTGCCGGCATAAACACACTTGTTGAGTGCGGAACATCAGCAGCCCGCTGGCGGTGCTGTCTCCGGCAAGAAACCTCGTCGGGCTAGTTGCAGCGCACTTGTATTGTTGAGCGGGCTCGAAAACAAAACAAGGGCGCAACTTAGCCGCGAGCCAGTTCCTCCGCGCACAGGTTTTCCATACAAAGCGCGGCAGTTCAAGGAATATAACATAGGAATTAAAAACTGGCTGGGTTTTGCGCTCAAATGTGGGCAACTTAGCTTTTCTGTCTTCTGTGTCCCGGCAAGGCTGCGCTTCTTGGAACGATGCCACCTGCACTGTCATGCCCTTTACTTGACCCCACGCCTTGCATGATTCCGCCCTACGCTCTGGGGGAACTTGCCGGCTGTCACACCCTAGCTAGTCTTGCATCAGAGTGTGTGCATCATGTTTAAAATTCCATTTAATTTGAAATGGGGATTTGTGAAACCCTCAGAATCTTTTTGAAAATGACCCAAATAAAAATTTCTCCAAAAGGGTCCAAGAAAATGCTCATGTTGCTCTCTGAAAATATTGGACAGAGATAAAAATCAAACCAATATTTTTAAGAGCTCATAGGTATTTATTTTGGGCATTTGGAATTAATGCATAAATATTTGCATTGGAAATATATTAATTATATATATTAATATATGTCCAAATATTATGCCAATTATAAAGGAGCTCTGGAATAATATATCTAGCTCCTGCAAAAATTGGCATAAGTTAAATAAATGATTTAATATATTATTTAAATCAAAACAAATGTCAGAAATTAGAAAACAGAAAATAATAACAGGAGGAGCTTACCTGGGCTCCTCCACTGTGCGGCCCAGCCAGCTGGCCGGCCCAGCCAGCAGCCGGCCCAGCCCACCTCCCTCCTCTGTCGTCTTCGTCCTCGACAGAGGGAGGGGAGTGTGGCCGGCGCGCGCGCGCGCCACCGCGCCACGCCACCTCTCGCCTGCCTGCCTGCCCTCCCCTCCTCGCTCGATGCCCCGGACGACGCCACGCCTCCCCCCCTGCTCTCTCACACTCTCCCTCGGTTCCTCCCTCCTCTCCTCGCTCCCTCTCTCACGGCCGGACCCACCATCGCCGCCGTTCGCCATAGCAGCCATCACCGGCCACCCCTCGCCCCTCCGCTGAGCTCAGGAGCTCGCCTCGACTCCCTCTTCCTCCCCACCAAGCCAAGCCCCTCCGGAAAGCCCTGCATCGCCGCCACGTCGCCATTCCCCTCCTCGGGCTCCGACCATCATCACCGTCGAATTCGCCGTCTCCAGCGCGTCCCCGAGCCCGCTTCGACGCCCACTGCAACCGCGGTGAGCTCCGCCACCGTTTCCCCCTCTTTTCCCCCCTCGTTCCCGCACCGTAGCCCCATTCCCACCACGGCCGAACCTCCCGCCGTCGCCGAGCTCGCCGTCGACGCAGCTCCGGTGACCATTTGGTCACCCGGCGAGTCCAACAAGTTTGTAAGGCCTCGTAGAGCATCCCTAGCGCCTTGCTTCGCTCGCCTTCGAGCTCCAACCCCGTTTCGTGCACGACGAACCCGGCGGCTGCAGCCGCGCTCGCCCGTCGTCGACTCCGGCCACCCAGCCCAGCCACGGCCACCGTTCGACGCGCGGGAGCAAGGGCTCTCCCACGAGCCAAGCACGGCCTCGCCCGTGCCCTGTAGCGCGTTTCCGCATCGCGCCACCGTCTCGGGCCTCGCCGGCGTCATGTCGCCGGTGGGTTTGACCTGTGGGTTTGACCCTCCCAGGGTCACTGACGCGTGGGCCCCGTCGGCCAGGTGGTTAGATTAGCGCTAATCACCACTTAATTAACCCCCCCTGACACTGACAGTGGGCCCCAGCGCACTAATTCCTAATTAGGGATTAAATTAACCCTGTAAACCCCCCCTGTCACTGACGTGTGACCCCACACGTCAGGTTTGACCCCAGCCAGCCGCAGTTGACCACTGACGTCATGCTGACGTCAGCTGGCGCAATATTTATATTTCTGGATTTAATTTAAATCAGGAAATTCCAGAATATTATTTAAACTTCAAAAATTCATAACTTTTATTCTGTAACTCCAAATTGGACAAATTATATATGAAAAATGATCAGAAAAATCCAATCTATCCATCTGTACTATTTTCATGCATGATCAAACAAGTTAAATTGATGTTTTAAGCAGAACAAGGAAAAGCACTTTAAAAGGCCATGTTTGAGTTTGAAATTTGAATCTTTGATTCAAATTTGTTCAAACCCTTCTGGTTTTAGTTGCATTAGCCCAACACACTCATATTGCCATGTTTCATGCATGCATCATATTGTTGCACATTGTTTGGTGATGGTTGTGTATCGGTGTCCTTTGCGACAGGTTCTGCCTCCGAGGAGTACCGTGATTACCCTAACGAAGAACCGTATCAGTGCATCGAACCATCAGGCAAGCAACCAACCATTTGATCATATCGATACAATCCCATGTTCTCGCTCCTGCTCTCTTTTACTGCATTAAGACAACGCGTTTCAAACTGCTGTGTGCTACGGTAGTTGAACCCATTTCCTCTGCATGACCTGTCATTGCCACAGTAACTAGATGAAACCCACTAGCATGTGTAGGAGTTGATTGAGCCATATGTATGTGTTGTTCCTACCTTGCTATGCCTGCTATGCTTAGAGTCGTGTCAGGTCTGGTTCATCTGGGTGATGGGCTAGAGTGAAATGATTATGTCGGTAATGAGAGTGGTGTGGTGAACACGATTTGGTAAAGGTATCGATGAGAGGCCATGTAGGAGTACATGGTGGGTTGTTTCATTGAAGCCGACCTTAAGCACTGAGATCTGTATGTGTGATTTAAGATACAGCTACTACCATGCATTGGGCCCTGAAATATGACCCCGCTCGACTTCTTATTCACCCTAGCTCTCTGTCCAGGAGTTGCAAGTAGTTTCTGGTGTTTGTAGCCTACTGGAGGCCGTGGACAGCGCTGACCGTAGGGGTGGGCTGTGATGCGGTAGGTACGTGGCACGGGTGTACCGAATACCCGTTAGGTATCTCGGGAACCCTGTTCACATCGTTCGGGGCCGTATGGGAAACCTCGGCCGGACTCCCTGCGGATGGAACCTGAATAGGCGATAAACCTGGACTAGAGGCTTAAGTGTTTAGGTAGGTCGTGGTCTACACCCACGTCGGCTTTCGCTTGAAGTCTGCCGAGCACATGTCGTGTGCAGACGCTAAGTGGTGGAAACATGTATGAAGAAGTACACCCCTGCAGGGTTAACATGATCTATTCGAATAGCCGCGTCCGCGGTAAAGGACTACTTGGTTGCCTATACAGTTCATAGACAAGTAAATGGAAACTACTAAAAGCCTCAAGATAAGTGTGAGTGCCGAGGATGGCTCTTCCGTAGGAAGACGGAGGTGGATCCTCGGTAGTGTATTGAAGTGGTGAGTAGTGGACTCGTGTGCGCAAAACCATTTCAAGTTGGAGTATCGTAGGATAGCCTAGCCAAGAGTCAAAGCTGGCTTGCTGCAATAACTCCACCAACCCTTCTTGATAATATGCATGTATGTAGGATCTGATGTAAGTCTTGCTGAGTACCTTTGTACTCATGTTGCTATAATTTACATTTTTACAGAAGACGCTGCAACCCCTTCTGATGGGTTCTATGTAGACGTTGACATCAACGAGTAGGCTAAAGACCCAGGTGGTGACCCTGAGCTTGTGAAGGACCACGTAGTATAGCTAGGCTTTCCAAGCCTCTTTTATTTTACTAGTTGTCTGTACTCAGACAAGTTACTTCCGCTGCTGGTTTGTATGACTGTATGACTTGTATGTTGGGTCGTGAGACCCGTACCTTTGTGTATGTTATGTATGGCTCCCTGAGCCTTAAATAAAGTACTTGTGTCGTAGAGTCATGTTGTGATGCTTCGTTGTATTTGCACATATCGAGCATATTGTGTGTATGATTGAAATGCTTGGTATGTGTGGGATCTGACTATCTAGTTGTTTATCTTTAGTAGCCTCTCTTACCGGGAAATGTCTCCTAGTGTTACCGCTGAGCCATGGTAGCTTGCTACTGCTCTGGAACACTTAGGCTGGCCGGCATGTGTCCTTCTTCGTTCCTGTGTCTGTCCCTTCGGGGAAATGTCACGCTTTGAGTACCGGAGTCCTGTTAGCCCGCTACAGCCCGGTTTACCGGAGTCCTGCTAGCCCAGTGCTACAGCCCGGACCCACTTGCTGATGACCGACACGTTCGAAGCTGGGTCATGGATGCCTGTCCCTGTAAGTCTGTGCCACTTTGGGTTTACGACTAGTCATGTCAGCCCGGGCTCCTTATCATATGGATGCTAGCGACACTATCATATACGTGAGCCAAAAGGCGCAAACGGTCCCGGGCAAAGGTAAGGCGACACCCGTGGGGATACCGTGCGTGAGGCCGCAAAGTGATATGAGGTGTTACCGGCTAGATCGATGTGACATCGAGTCGGGGTCCTGACAGCGTTGGCATCAGAGCCGGACTGCCTGTAGGTTCTCCAAGCCAAACTGGTCGATGTTGAGTCTAGAAATTCTTTAGTTATATGTAGGGGAATTGTTTGTGGGTTGGAACGTAAGGCTCTTTTTACTCCTTTATCTTATGACATTCTGATCTGAGTCAGTCCATTCTTCCACCGGGGGTTAAGGAATTAGGATCTATTCTCTCTATCAGGATCACGTGTTACTAATCAGTAGTACCTTATAAGTTTGATGGATACAAGCCTAGTTCAGTTCTACTACCACATTATGTTGTTAGAATGGTTTCAGAACTTTGATATGATGATGTTGAGTGTGTACGAAATCCTTTGTCAAATGTCTCAAAATCCTTCTTGAGCATTTACAGCTGTTATGCTGCCGAAATTTTGCTAGAAATTCTAATGCCTTTGCATTATGATTGTGCTTTCAGATGGCCACTCGCGACCTCAATCAAGTGGTTCGCCTGACTCGATGCCTAGATGTACCCGGCCATACTGCCAAGTTGGTCAGGGTAATGACTGAGGCTGGATACCGCTGGTATCCTGAGTACACGGTCGAAGAGCAATTCCGAGACTTTAATCAAAGCCAGTATCTCTGCACTGTCAGGATATTTCCATCTTATCCTGGATCCACCGAGCCTCTTCACTGCTCCTATGGACTCGGGGTTACTATTGAGATGGCTGTGCAGGACGCCGCCTACTCTATGATGACCATTATGCGAGTCAGATCTGGTCTATTTCGGGACTCTGATTTCCGGTATATGCCAGGATCACTTCCGGGAGCACAAGGGTATCTCCAGGCTATCTATGCTGACCCCACTCAGGAGGATTCACGGACTCGCACCACTGCTGAGATGCTCGAGGATAAGGACCGTGAAAATCGGGCCTTGAGGTTAGAGCTCTTCAATACCCGTGCTGACCACTGGGCCACTTTGACTCGGTTCGCACCGGCGGTGCAAGCTGGATATTCAGATATGCGCGATCTCTATCCTGTGAGATCTGCTCTGCCAGACGTGATGGTTTGGCGTGATGTAGGAGGCATCACCCCACCTCGCGGTCCCCGCAGGCCACCGTCTGTTGGTCCAAGACCTCATCCTAGCCCCTATGGTCCACAAGCTCCGCGAGATCGTCTGTTTCCGGATGATCATGTTGAGCTTCCAGGCTATGGAGGTGACTTCTACGAGGACTACTACGGATCGGTCTGAGTTAGTGGTAGTATCACTAGTTCGCACTAGCTGTGTCGTCTATCGTCCCGCGTGACTCGTGGGATATGACCTAGTTTGTACTCTTTCCGGAGGTGTAGAAAAATAATGTATAGGAGCTTGGAATGCCTCCGATGAGATGTAATCCTCTTTTCACCGTAATAGTACTTTGTTTGGTCTTGTACTAAACCCTGTATGGTGTGTATGACGATGGAATAAAGAAGCAGTTTCTGTATCTACCATGTCATACGGATGATCATCTTGCATTTCGAGTTATTCCTTACATTTATATCCTATGTCGGAATTTTATCATCCTGACTAAATCATTGTCTTGTTTACCTAGGATGGTCAACACGCGCACTAACCCTGCTCCTCAAGAGCAGGCCGAAGGCAGTGAAGTCAGGGATGCAAATCTGCCTCATCCTCCTTCCCTAGCCGAGGTTATGATGGAAGCTGAGAGAAACAAGCGGGAGACCAACCGTTTGTTGGAGCGTATTGAACAGAACACAGCACACCATCAGAGGACTAACGTGGTGTCACTCAGTGATTTTATCAAATTACATCCACCCACGTTCCACCACTCCGTCGAGCCTCTCGACGCTGATGACTGGCTTCGCAGTATCTCTCACAAACTGCGTTCCGCGCTGGTAGCGGAGGCTGACAAGGTCACCTTTGCTGCATATCATCTTGAAGGCCCCGCCAGTCTATGGTGGGAGAATTATGGAGCTATGCGCCCAGCGGGCCATGTCACTACTTGGGCTGAATTCAGCGAGGCTTTCCGTGAACATCACATTCCGGAGGGTCTCATGGACCGTAAACGTGAAGAATTTTGCAGTTTCACCCAAGGCCGACTTTCTGTGGATGCTTACAGCAGGGAGTTTGGTAATCTCGCACGATATGCAACTGAGGAAGTGTCTACTGACGCCAAGAAGCAAGCAAGGTTCCGTAAGGGCCTTAGTCCTGAGCTTCGCCGCGACCTCCGTCTGCATGAGTGCACATCTTTTCAGAAACTTGTCAACAAAGCCATCAGTGCTGAAACTGGTCAGACTGACTATGACGCAACACGCAAGCATGGCCGTGACATGGGTTCCTCATCCGGTGCTGGTCCTCAGAAGCGCCGCGTGTGGGTACCCAACACCGCCCTGCCACCCAGGTTCACACCGAGGCCATCTTTCCAGGCGCCTCGCCCTGTTCAACAGTCTGCACCGGCCAAGCCCTATGGGGGTCCAACCAACAATGCTCCTCCACGTACCAGTTCCGTGACTTGTTTCAAGTGTGGGGAATCTGGTCACTATATGCGTGAGTGTCCCCAGACCAACCCCAACCAGTCTGCTAAAGCTGTTGGCCGTGGCAAGCCGACAGGAAAATATTCCACGCCAAGCCGGTCACCGCTTCACGTGGCCATGTCAACTGTATCTCTGCCGAAGAAGCTCAAGAGGATCCCAACGTCGTTCTCGGTACGCTTCTTGTTAATTGCCACCCGGCATCTGTTCTTTTCGATACAGGAGCCTCTCATTCTTTTATATCTGAAAATTATGCTCGTTTGCATAACGTCGCATTCGGTGATATGCCAACCTCTATGGTAATTCAAACTCCGGGATCCAAATGGCAAACTTCTAGAGTAAGCCATGGAAATGAAATCCAAGTCGACAGACTTGTTTTCCTCGCGTCTTTGATAGCCCTTAAATCTTCAGATATTAATATCATTCTGGGTATGGACTGGATGTCAGCTCATCAAGCCAAAATTGATTGCTTCTCTAGGACTGTTCAACTCACCCATCCTTCGGGGAAGATAGTCAATGTCTTGACCCGAATAGCCAAGCGACAATTATATTCTCTTAACGCCAGCCCTTTGCCAGACCTTGAGGACGTTCCGGTAGTCCGTGACTTCCCGGATGTCTTTCCAGAGGAATTGCCAGGTGTTCCACCTGACAGGGATGTTGAGTTCGTAATAGACCTCATTCCAGGAACCGTTCCGATTGCTAGAAGACCTTATAAGATGGCACCCCTAGAACTAGCCGAGCTTAAGAAACAACTCGATGAGTCCTTGAAAAAGGGTTTCATCCGACCTAGTTCATCTCCGTGGGCTTGCCCCGTCCTATTCGTCAAGAAGAAGGATGGTACGGACCGGATGGTTGTAGATTACCGACCTGTCAATTTGGTCACAATCAAGAACAAATATCCGCTTCCCAGGATCAACGACCTGTATGATCAGCTCGCTGGATCCTCAGTCTTCTCCAAGATGGATTTGAGGTTGGGCTACCATCAAATCAAAATCAGAAACGGGGACATTCCTAAAACGGCCTTTGTTACTCGTTATGGCCAATACGAGTACACCGTCATGTCCTTCGGTTTAACCAACGCTCCAGCCACCTTTTCTCGGTTAATGAACTCAATCTTCATGGAGTATTTGGATAAATTCGTCGTGGTTTACCTCGATGATATACTCATCTACTCCAAGAACGAGGAAGAACATGCCGAACATCTAAGGCTAGTGTTGAAGAAACTTCGAGAGCATCGCCTTTATGCCAAATTTTCTAAATGTGAATTCTGGTTGTCAGAAGTGACCTATCTGGGTCATGTAATATCTGGTAAAGGTATTGCTGTTAACCCTGAGCGAGTTCAAGCCGTCCTTAATTGGACTCCACCTGAATCGGTCAAGCAAGTTCGGAGTTTTCTGGGCTTAGCGAGCTATTGTCGTCGCTTTGTCGAGAACTTCTCCAAGGTTGCTAAACCTCTAACCGAACTCCTCAAGAAAGATAAGAAGTTCGAATGGACTCCACAATGTGAGCACAGCTTTCAGGAACTGAAAAGACGCCTGACCTCTGCTCCCGTACTGGTACCGCCAGACTTCTCCAAGGACTTTGTTATCTACTGCGACGCCTCGCGACAAGGACTAGGTTGCATTCTCATGCAAGATCGACACGTAATTGCCTACGCTTCACGGCAATTGCACCCACATGAGGAGAATTATCCTACTCATGATCTAGAGCTTGCAGCCGTAGTCTATGCACTTAAGACCTGGCGACATTACCTCCTCGGTAATCGTTGCGAAATATTCACTGATCACCAAAGTCTGAAGTACATTTTCACCCAACCGGATTTGAATCTCAGGCAAAGACGTTGGGTTGAGTTGATCACAGACTTCGACTTAGGAATAACCTACACCCCAGGGAAAGCCAACGTCATGGCTGATGCGCTAAGTCGTAAATCTTATTGTAACAACCTGATGTTACAACAAAGTCAACCGCTTCTCCATGAGGAATTTCGGAAGCTTAACCTTCACATTGTTCCTCAAGGTTTTCTTTCCACCTTGGTAGCAAAACCTACTCTTACGGATCAAATCATCGCTGCCCAAAAGCGAGATAAGGGAATATCTAAAATCAAAGAGAACATTGCTAGCGGAGGTGCTAGTTGTTTCTCCACAAATGATCATGGTGTTGTGTACTTTGAGAACCGTCTAGTGGTTCCCAAGAACCAGCATCTACGGCAGTTGATCCTTAAGGAGGCTCATGAATCTCCTCTCACCATTCATCCCGGTAGTACTAAGATGTATCAGGACCTACGCCAGAGGTTCTGGTGGACTAGGATGAAGAGAGAAATTGCTCAGTATATTGCTAATTGCGACGTCTGTCGTCGTGTAAAAGCAGAGCATCAACGGCCTGCTGGCACCCTTCAACCCTTAGCTATTCCTGAATGGAAATGGGATAAAATTGGTATGGATTTCATTACCGGTTTTCCCAGGACCAAGAGAGGGAATAATGCTATTTTCGTCGTGGTCGATCGTCTTTCCAAAGTAGCCCATTTCTTACCTGTTCGTGAGAGTATAACCGCTAGTCAGCTGGCAGACTTATACATCTCCCGAATAGTGTCTCTCCATGGTGTTCCTTTGGAAATTAACTCGGATCGAGGAAGTCTTTTCACCTCTCGATTTTGGGAAAGTTTCCAAAATGCTATGGGAACCCGTCTCTCCTTTAGCACCGCTTTCCACCCTCAGTCGAGTGGTCAAGTGGAACGCGTCAACCAGATTCTAGAAGACATGCTTCGAGCCTCTGTTATCTCATTCGGAATGGACTGGGAGAAGTGCCTTCCATTTGCCGAATTCGCTTACAACAACAGCTATCAATCTAGCTTGGGTAAAGCCCCTTTTGAAGTTCTCTATGGACGACGGTGTCGAACACCCCTTAACTGGTCAGAGACCGGGGAAAGACAATTCTTTGGCCCGGATATGATTCAGGAAGCAGAAGAACAAGTTCGTATCGTTCGTGAAAAGTTGAAAACAGCCCAATCTCGTCAAAAGAGTCAATATGACCGAAAACATAAGGCTATGACTTTCGAGGTTGACGAGAAGGCTTATCTTCGGGTCACCCCTCTGAAGGGAACCCATCGTTTCGGTATCAAAGGCAAATTGGCTCCTCGTTACATTGGACCTTTTCGCATTCTCGCCAAACGAGGAGAAGTTGCCTACCAGTTGGAACTACCTCCGCACCTCTCCAGAGTCCACGATGTCTTCCACGTTTCTCAACTCAGGCGTTGCTTCTCGGATCCTATCCGTGGAGTGGACCACGAAACGCTTGATCTCCAAGATAATCTTACATATCGAGAGTACCCCATTCGTATCCTCGATCAGGCCGAACGTACCACCCGACGTCATAATATCAAGTTTCTCAAAGTTCAATGGTCGCACCATTCTGAGGATGAAGCAACTTGGGAAAGGGAGGATCGTCTTCGACTCGAGTATCCCGCCTTCTTCCCGGAGGAACCCAAATCTCGGGACGAGATTCTTTTGAGTGGGGGTGAGTTGTCACACCCTAGCTAGTCATGCATTAGAGTGTGTGCATCATGTTTAAATTTCCATTAAACTTGAAATGGGGATCTGTGAAACCCTCAGAATCATTTTGAAAATGACCCAAATAAAAATTTCTCCAAAAGGGTCCAAGAAAATGCTCATGTTGCTCTCTGAAAATATTGGACAGAGATAAAAATCAAACCAATATTTTTAAGAGCTCATAGGTATTTATTTTGGGCATTTGGAATTAATGCATAAATATTTGCATTGGAAATATATTATTATATATATTAATATATGTCCAAATATTATGCCAATTATAAAGGAGCTCTGGAATAATATATCTAGCTCCTGCAAAAATTGGCATAAGTTAAATAAATGATTTAATATATTATTTAAATCAAAACAAATGTCAGAAATTAGAAAACAGAAAATAAATAACAGGAGGAGCTTACCTGGGCTCCTCCACTGTGCGGCCCAGCCAGCTGGCTGGCCCAGCCAGCAGCCGGCCCAGCCCACCTCCCTCCTCTGTCGTCTTCGTCCCGACAGAGGGAGGGAGTGTGGCCGGCGCGCGCGCGCGCCACCGCGCCACGCCACCTCTCTCCCTGCCTTGCCTGCCCTCCCCTCCTCGCTCGATGCCCCGGACGACGCCACGCCTCTCCCCCTGCTCTCTCTCACTCTCCCTCAGTTCCTCCCTCCTCCCCTCGCTCTCTCTCTCACACGGCCGAACACCCCCCGTCGCCGCCGTTCGCCATAGCAGCCGTCTCCGGCCACCCCTCGCTCCCCCGACTAGCTCAGAAGCTCCGCCACGACCCCCTCTTCCTCCCCACCGCTCCACGGGCCTCCAGAAGCCCTGCATCGCCGCCACGTCGCCGTTCCCCTCCTCGGGCTCCGACCACCGTCGCCGTCGATTCGCCGTCTCCAGCGCGTCCCGAGCCCGCTTCGACGCCCACTGCAACCGCGGTGAGCTACGCCACCGTTTTCCCCTCTCCTCCCCCTCGTTCCCCCACCGTAGCCTCCTCCCCACCACGGCCGAACCTCCGCCGTCGCCGAGCTCGCCGTCGACGCAGCTCCGGTGACCATTTGGTCACCCCGGCGAGTCCAACGAGTTCGCAAGACCCCGTAGAGCATCCCTAGCGCCTCGCTTCGCTCGCCTTCGAGCTCCAACCCTGTTCCCGTGCACGACCGAACCCCGGCGGCCGCAGCCGAGCTCGCCGCCGTCGACTCCGGCCACCCCAGGCCCAGCCACGGCCACCGTTCGACGCGCGGGAGCAAGAGCTTTCCAACGAGC
The DNA here is from genome assembly GCF_018294505.1 of Triticum aestivum. Taxonomy (NCBI): domain Eukaryota; kingdom Viridiplantae; phylum Streptophyta; class Magnoliopsida; order Poales; family Poaceae; genus Triticum; species Triticum aestivum. The sequence continues at coordinate 651,561,848 of NC_057807.1, read as the reverse complement.
CCAAGCACGGCCTCTCCCGTGCCCTATAGCGCGATTCCGCATCGCGCCGCTGTCTCGGGCCTCGCCGGCGTCACGTCGCCGGTGGGTTTGACCCACTTTGACCACGGCAGGACACCCCCTGAGTCCCTGACAGGTGGGCCCAGCCCTGTAGCTAATTAGGATTAGCGCTAACCACTGTTAGTTAACCCCCTGACACTGACTAGTGGGCCCCAGCGCCACTAATTAGTAATTAGGATTAAATTAACCCTGTTTAACCCCCCTGTCACTGACGTGTGGACCCCACACGTCAGGTTTGACCTCAGCCAGCCGCAGTTGACCACTGACGTCATGCTGACGTCATGCTGGCGCAATAATTATATTTCTGGATTTAATTTAAATCAGGAAATTCCAGAATATTATTTAAACTTCAAAAATTCATAACTTTTATTCTGTAACTCCAAATTGGACAAATTATATATGAAAAATGATCAGAAAAATCCAATCTATCCATCTGTACTATTTTCATGCATGATCAAACAAGTTAAATTGATGTTTTAAGCAGAACAAGGAAAAGCACTTTAAAAGGCCATGTTTGAGTTTGAAATTTGAATCTTTGATTCAAATTTGTTCAAACCCTTCTGGTTTTAGTTGCATTAGCCCAACACACTCATATTGCCATGTTTCATGCATGCATCATATTGTTGCACATTGTTTGGTGATGGTTGTGTATCGGTGTCCTTTGCGACAGGTTCTGCCTCCGAGGAGTACCGTGATTACCCTAACGAAGAACCGTATCAGTGCATCGAACCATCAGGCAAGCAACCAACCATTTGATCATATCGATACAATCCCATGTTCTCGCTCCTGCTCTCTTTTACTGCATTAAGACAACGCGTTTCAAACTGCTGTGTGCTACGGTAGTTGAACCCATTTCCTCTGCATGACCTGTCATTGCCACAGTAACTAGATGAAACCCACTAGCATGTGTAGGAGTTGATTGAGCCATATGTATGTGTTGTTCCTACCTTGCTATGCCTGCTATGCTTAGAGTCGTGTCAGGTCTGGTTCATCTGGGTGATGGGCTAGAGTGAAATGATTATGTCGGTAATGAGAGTGGTGTGGTGAACACGATTTGGTAAAGGTATCGATGAGAGGCCATGTAGGAGTACATGGTGGGTTGTTTCATTGAAGCCGACCTTAAGCACTGAGATCTGTATGTGTGATTTAAGATACAGCTACTACCATGCATTGGGCCCTGAAATATGACCCCGCTCGACTTCTTATTCACCCTAGCTCTCTGTCCAGGAGTTGCAAGTAGTTTCTGGTGTTTGTAGCCTACTGGAGGCCGTGGACAGCGCTGACCGTAGGGGTGGGCTGTGATGCGGTAGGTACGTGGCACGGTGTACCGAATACCCGTTAGGTATCTCGGGAACCCTGTTCACATCGTTCGGGGCCGTATGGGAAACCTCGGCCGGACTCCCTGCGGATGGAACCTGAATAGGCGATAAACCTGGACTAGAGGCTTAAGTGTTTAGGTAGGTCGTGGTCTACACCCACGTCGGCTTTCGCTTGAAGTCTGCCGAGCACATGTCGTGTGCAGACGCTAAGTGGTGGAAACATGTATGAAGAAGTACACCCCTGCAGGGTTAACATGATCTATTCGAATAGCCGCGTCCGCGGTAAAGGACTACTTGGTTGCCTATACAGTTCATAGACAAGTAAATGGAAACTACTAAAAGCCTCAAGATAAGTGTGAGTGCCGAGGATGGCTCTTCCGTAGGAAGACGGAGGTGGATCCTCGGTAGTGTATTGAAGTGGTGAGTAGTGGACTCGTGTGCGCAAAACCATTTCAAGTTGGAGTATCGTAGGATAGCCTAGCCAAGAGTCAAAGCTGGCTTGCTGCAATAACTCCACCAACCCTTCTTGATAATATGCATGTATGTAGGATCTGATGTAAGTCTTGCTGAGTACCTTTGTACTCATGTTGCTATAATCTACATTTTTACAGAAGACGCTGCAACCCCTTCTGATGGGTTCTATGTAGACGTTGACATCAACGAGTAGGCTAAAGACCCAGGTGGTGACCCTGAGCTTGTGAAGGACCACGTAGTATAGCTAGGCTTTCCAAGCCTCTTTTATTTTACTAGTTGTCTGTACTCAGACAAGTTACTTCCGCTGCTGGTTTGTATGACTGTATGACTTGTATGTTGGGTCGTGAGACCCGTACCTTTGTGTATGTTATGTATGGCTCCCTGAGCCTTAAATAAAGTACTTGTGTCGTAGAGTCATGTTGTGATGCTTCGTTGTATTTGCACATATCGAGCATATTGTGTGTATGATTGAAATGCTTGGTATGTGTGGGATCTGACTATCTAGTTGTTTATCTTTAGTAGCCTCTCTTACCGGGAAATGTCTCCTAGTGTTACCGCTGAGCCATGGTAGCTTGCTACTGCTCTGGAACACTTAGGCTGGCCGGCATGTGTCCTTCTTCGTTCCTGTGTCTGTCCCTTCGGGGAAATGTCACGCTTTGAGTACCGGAGTCCTGTTAGCCCGCTACAGCCCGGTTTACCGGAGTCCTGCTAGCCCAGTGCTACAGCCCGGACCCACTTGCTGATGACCGACACGTTCGAAGCTGGGTCATGGATGCCTGTCCCTGTAAGTCTGTGCCACTTTGGGTTTACGACTAGTCATGTCAGCCCGGGCTCCTTATCATATGGATGCTAGCGACACTATCATATACGTGAGCCAAAAGGCGCAAACGGTCCCGGGCAAAGGTAAGGCGACACCCGTGGGGATACCGTGCGTGAGGCCGCAAAGTGATATGAGGTGTTACCGGCTAGATCGATGTGACATCGAGTCGGGGTCCTGACAGCGTTGGCATCAGAGCCGGACTGCCTGTAGGTTCTCCAAGCCAAACTGGTCGATGTTGAGTCTAGAAATTCTTTAGTTATATGTAGGGGAATTGTTTGTGGGTTGGAACGTAAGGCTCTTTTTACTCCTTTATCTTATGACTTTCTGATCTGAGTCAGTCCATTCTTCCACCGGGGTTAAGGAATTAGGATCTGTTCTCTCTATCAGGATCACGTGTTACTAATCAGTAGTACCTTATAAGTTTGATGGTTACAAGCCTAGTTCAGTTCTACTACCACATTATGTTGTTAGAATGGTTTCAGAACTTTGATATGATGATGTTGAGTGTGTACGAAATCCTTTGTCAAATGTCTCAAAATCCTTCTTGAGCATTTACAGCTGTTATGCTGCCGAAATTTTGCTAGAAATTCTAATGCCTTTGCATTATGATTGTGCTTTCAGATGGCCACTCGCGACCTCAATCAAGTGGTTCGCCTGACTCGATGCCTAGATGTACCCGGCCATACTGCCAAGTTGGTCAGGGTAATGACTGAGGCTGGATACCGCTGGTATCCTGAGTACACGGTCGAAGAGCAATTCCGAGACTTTAATCAAAGCCAGTATCTCTGCACTGTCAGGATATTTCCATCTTATCCTGGATCCACCGAGCCTCTTCACTGCTCCTATGGACTCGGGGTTACTATTGAGATGGCTGTGCAGGACGCCGCCTACTCTATGATGACCATTATGCGAGTCAGATCTGGTTATTTCGGGACTCTGATTTCCGGTATATGCCAGGATCACTTCCGGGAGCACAAGGGTATCTCCAGGCTATCTATGCTGACCCCACTCAGGAGGATTCACGGACTCGCACCACTGCTGAGATGCTCGAGGATAAGGACCGTGAAAATCGGGCCTTAAGGTTAGAGCTCTTCAATACCCGTGCTGACCACTGGGCCACTTTGACTCGGTTCGCACCGGCGGTGCAAGCTGGATATTCAGATATGCGCGATCTCTATCCTGTGAGATCTGCTCTGCCGGACGTGATGGTTTGGCGTGATGTAGGAGGCATCACCCCACCTCGCGGTCCCCGCAGGCCACCGTCTGTTGGTCCAAGACCTCATCCTAGCCCCTATGGTCCACAAGCTCCGCGAGACCGTCTGTTTCCGGATGATCATGTTGAGCTTCCAGGCTATGGAGGTGACTTCTACGAGGACTACTACGGATCGGTCTGAGTTAGTGGTAGTATCACTAGTTCGCACTAGCTGTGTCGTCTATCGTCCCGCGTGACTCGTGGGATATGACCTAGTTTGTACTCTTTCCGGAGGTGTAGAAAAATAATGTATAGGAGCTTGGGATGCCTCCGATGAGATGTAATCCTCTTTTCACCGTAATAGTACTTTGTTTGGTCTTGTACTAAACCCTGTATGGTGTGTATGACGATGGAATAAAGAAGCAGTTTCTGTATCTACCATGTCATACGGATGATCATCTTGCATTCCGAGTTATTCCTTACATTTTATATCCTATGTCGGAATTTTATCATCCTGACTAAATCATTGTCTTGTTTACCTAGGATGGTCAACACGCGCGCTAACCCTGCTTCTCAAGAGCAGGCCGAAGGCAGTGAAGTCAGGGATGCAAATCTGCCTCATCCTCCTTCACTAGCCGAGGTTATGATGGAAGCTGAGAGAAACAAGCGGGAGACCAACCGTTTGTTGGAGCGTATTGAACAGAACACAGCACACCATCAGAGGACTAACGTGGTGTCACTCAGTGATTTTATCAAATTGCATCCACCCACGTTCCACCACTCCGTCGAGCCTCTCGACGCTGATGACTGGCTTCGCAGTATCTCTCACAAACTGCGTTCCGCGCTGGTAGCGGAGGCTGACAAGGTCACCTTTGCTGCATATCATCTTGAAGGCCCCGCCAGTCTATGGTGGGAGAATTATGGAGCTATGCGCCCAGCGGGCCATGTCACTACTTGGGCTGAGTTCAGCGAGGCTTTCCGTGAACATCACATTCCGGAGGGTCTCATGGACCGTAAACGTGAAGAATTTTGCAGTTTCACCCAAGGCCGACTTTCTGTGGATGCTTATAGCAGGGAGTTTGGTAATCTCGCCCGATATGCAACTGAGGAAGTGTCTACTGACGCCAAGAAGCAAGCAAGGTTCCGTAAGGGCCTTAGTCCTGAGCTTCGCCGCGACCTCCGTCTGCATGAGTGCACATCTTTTCAGAAACTTGTCAACAAAGCCATCAGTGCTGAAACTGGTCAGACTGACTATGACGCAACACGCAAGCATGGCCGTGACATGGGTTCCTCATCCGGTGCTGGTCCTCAGAAGCGCCGCGTGTGGGTGCCCAACACCGCCCTGCCACCCAGGTTCACACCGAGGCCATCTTTCCAGGCGCCTCGCCCCGTTCAACAGTCTGCACCGGCCAAGCCCTATGGGGGTCCAACCAACAATGCTCCTCCACGTACCAGTTCCGTGACTTGTTTCAAGTGTGGGGAATCTGGTCACTATATGCGTGAGTGTCCCCAGACCAACCCCAACCAATCTGCTAAAGCTGTTGGCCGTGGCAAGCCGACAGGAAAATATTCCACGCCAAGCCGGTCACCGCTTCACGTGGCCATGTCAACTGTATCTCTGCCGAAGAAGCTCAAGAGGATCCCAACGTCGTTCTCGGTACGCTTCTTGTTAATTGCCACCCGGCATCTGTTCTTTTCGATACAGGAGCCTCTCATTCTTTTATATCTGAAAACTATGCTCGTTGCATAACGTCGCATTCGGTGATATGCCAACCTCTATGGTAATTCAAACTCCGGGATCCAAATGGCAAACTTCTAGAGTAAGCCATGGAAATGAAATCCAAGTCGACAGACTTGTTTTCCTCGCATCTTTGATAGCCCTTAAATCTTCAGATATTAATATCATTTGGGTATGGACTGGATGTCAGCTCATCAAGCCAAAATTGATTGCTTCTCTAGGACTGTTCAACTCACCCATCCTTCGGGGAAGATAGTCAATGTCTTGACCCGAATAGCCAAGCGACAATTATATTCTCTTAACGCCAGCCCTTTGCCAGACCTTGAGGACGTTCCGGTAGTCCGTGACTTCCCGGATGTCTTTCCAGAGGAATTGCCAGGTGTTCCACCTGACAGGGATGTTGAGTTCGTAATAGACCTCATTCCAGGAACCGTTCCGATTGCTAGAAGACCTTATAAGATGGCACCCCTAGAACTAGCCGAGCTTAAGAAACAACTCGATGAGTCCTTGAAAAAGGGTTTCATCCGACCTAGTTCATCTCCGTGGGCTTGCCCCGTCCTATTCGTCAAGAAGAAGGATGGTACGGACCGGATGGTTGTAGATTACCGACCTGTCAATTTGGTCACAATCAAGAACAAATATCCACTTCCCAGGATCAACGACCTGTATGATCAGCTCGCTGGATCCTCAGTCTTCTCCAAGATGGATTTGAGGTTGGGCTACCATCAAATCAAAATCAGAAACGGGGACATTCCTAAAACGGCCTTTGTTACTCGTTATGGCCAATACGAGTACACCGTCATGTCCTTCGGTTTAACCAACGCTCCAGCCACCTTTTCTCGGTTAATGAACTCAATCTTCATGGAGTATTTGGATAAATTCGTCGTGGTTTACCTCGATGATATACTCATCTACTCCAAGAACGAGGAAGAACATGCCGAACATCTAAGGCTAGTGTTGAAGAAACTTCGAGAGCATCGCCTTTATGCCAAATTTTCTAAATGTGAATTCTGGTTGTCAGAAGTGACCTATCTGGGTCATGTAATATCTGGTAAAGGTATTGCTGTTAACCCTGAGCGAGTTCAAGCCGTCCTTAATTGGACTCCACCTGAATCGGTCAAGCAAGTTCGGAGTTTTCTGGGCTTAGCGAGCTATTGTCGTCGCTTTGTCGAGAACTTCTCCAAGGTTGCTAAACCTCTAACCGAACTCCTCAAGAAAGATAAGAAGTTCGAATGGACTCCACAATGTGAGCACAGCTTTCAGGAACTGAAAAGACGCCTGACCTCTGCTCCCGTACTGGTACCGCCAGACTTCTCCAAGGACTTTGTTATCTACTGCGACGCCTCGCGACAAGGACTAGGTTGCATTCTCATGCAAGATCGACACGTAATTGCTTACGCTTCACGGCAATTGCACCCACATGAGGAGAATTATCCTACTCATGATCTAGAGCTTGCAGCCGTAGTCTATGCACTTAAGACCTGGCGACATTACCTCCTCGGTAATCGTTGCGAAATATTCACTGATCACCAAAGTCTGAAGTACATTTTCACCCAACCGGATTTGAATCTCAGGCAAAGACGTTGGGTTGAATTGATCACAGACTTCGACTTAGGAATAACCTACACCCCAGGGAAAGCCAACGTCATGGCTGATGCGCTAAGTCGTAAATCTTATTGTAACAACCTGATGTTACAACAAAGTCAACCGCTTCTCCATGAGGAATTTCGGAAGCTTAACCTTCACATTGTTCCTCAAGGTTTTCTTTCCACCTTGGTAGCAAAACCTACTCTTACGGATCAAATCATCGCTGCCCAAAAGCGAGATAAGGGAATATCTAAAATCAAAGAGAACATTGCTAGCGGAGGTGCTAGTTGTTTCTCCACAAATGATCATGGTGTTGTGTACTTTGAGAACCGTCTAGTGGTTCCCAAGAACCAGCATCTACGGCAGTTGATCCTTAAGGAGGCTCATGAATCTCCTCTCACCATTCATCCCGGTAGTACTAAGATGTATCAGGACCTACGCCAGAGGTTCTGGTGGACTAGGATGAAGAGAGAAATTGCTCAGTTTATTGCTAATTGCGACGTCTGTCGTCGTGTAAAAGCAGAGCACCAACGGCCTGCTGGCACCCTTCAACCCTTAGCTATTCCTGAATGGAAATGGGATAAAATTGGTATGGATTTCATTACCGGTTTTCCCAGGACCAAGAGAGGGAATAATGCTATTTTCGTCGTGGTCGATCGTCTTTCCAAAGTAGCCCATTTCTTACCTGTTCGTGAGAGTATAACCGCTAGTCAGCTGGCAGAGTTGTACATCTCCCGAATAGTGTCTCTCCATGGTGTTCCTTTGGAAATTAACTCGGATCGAGGAAGTCTTTTCACCTCTCGATTTTGGGAAAGTTTCCAAAATGCTATGGGAACCCGTCTCTCCTTTAGCACCGCTTTCCACCCTCAGTCGAGTGGTCAAGTGGAACGCGTCAACCAGATTCTAGAAGACATGCTTCGAGCCTCTGTTATCTCATTCGGAATGGACTGGGAGAAGTGCCTTCCATTTGCCGAATTCGCTTACAACAACAGCTATCAATCTAGCTTGGGTAAAGCCCTTTTGAAGTTCTCTATGGACGACGGTGTCGAACACCCCTTAACTAGTCAGAGACCGGGGAAAGACAATTCTTTGGCCCGGATATGATTCAGGAAGCAGAAGAACAAGTTCGTATCGTTCGTGAAAAGTTGAAAACAGCCCAATCTCGTCAAAAGAGTCAATATGACCGAAAACATAAGGCTATGACTTTCGAGGTTGACGAGAAGGCTTATCTTCGGGTCACCCCTCTGAAGGGAACCCATCGTTTCGGTATCAAAGGCAAATTGGCTCCTCGTTACATTGGACCTTTTCGCATTCTCGCCAAACGAGGAGAAGTTGCCTACCAGTTGGAACTACCTCCGCACCTCTCCAGAGTCCACGATGTCTTCCACGTTTCTCAACTCAGGCGTTGCTTCTCGGATCCTATCCGTGAAGTGGACCACGAAACGCTTGATCTCCAAGATAATCTTACATATCGAGAGTACCCCATTCGTATCCTCGATCAGGCCGAACGTACCACCCGACGTCATAATATCAAGTTCTCAAAGTTCAATGGTCGCACCATTCTGAGGATGAAGCAACTTGGGAAAGGGAGGATCGTCTTCGACTCGAGTATCCCGCCTTCTTCCCGGAGGAACCCAAATCTCGGGACGAGATTCTTTTGAGTGGGGGTGAGTTGTCACACCCTAGCTAGTCATGCATCAGAGTGTGTGCATCATGTTTAAATTTCCATTTAAATTTGAAATGGGGATTTGTGAAACCCTCAGAATCATTTTGAAAATGACCCAAATAAAAATTTCTCCAAAAGGGTCCAAGAAAATGCTCATGTTGCTCTCTGAAAATATTGGACAGAGATAAAAATCAAACCAATATTTTTAAGAGCTCATAGGTATTTATTTTGGGCATTTGGAATTAATGCATAAATATTTGCATTGGAAATATATTAGTTATATATATTAATATATGTCCAAATATTATGCCAACTATAAAGGAGCTCTGGAATAATATATATAGCTCCTGCAAAAATTGGCATAAGTTAAATAAATGATTTAATATATTATTTAAATCAAAACAAATGTCAGAAATTAGAAAACAGAAAATAATTAACAGGAGGAGCTTACCTGGGCTCCTCCACTGTGCGGCCCAGCCAGCTGGCTGGCCCAGCCAGCAGCCGGCCCAGCCCATCTCCCTCCTCTGTCGTCTTCGTCCCGACAGAGGGAGGGGAGTGTGGCCGGCGCGCGCACGCGCCACCGCGCCACGCCACCTCTCTCCCTCCTTGCCTGCCCTCCCCTCCTCGCTCGATGCCCCGGACGACGCCACGCCTCTCCCCCTGCTCTCTCTCACTCTCCCTCAGTTCCTCCCTCCTCCCCTCGCTCTCTCTCTCACACGGCCGAACACCCCCGTCGCCGCCGTTCGCCATAGCAACCGTCTCCGGCCGCCCCTCGCTCCCCCGACTAGCTCAGAAGCTCCGCCACAACCCCCTCTTCCTCCCCACCGCTCCACGGGCCTCCAGAAGCCCTGCATCGCCGCCACGTCGCCGTTCCCCTCCTCGGGCTCCGACCACCGTCGCCGTCGATTCGCCGTCTCCAGCACGTCCCCGAGCCCGCTTCGACGCCCACTGCAACCGCGGTGAGCTACGCCACCGTTTTCCCTCTCCTCCCCCTCGTTCCCCCACCGTAGCCTCCTCCCCACCACGGCCGAACCTCCGCCGTCGCCGAGCTCGCCGTCGATGCAGCTCCGGTGACCATTTGGTCACCCCGGCGAGTCCAACGAGTTCGCAAGACCCCGTAGAGCATCCCTAGCGCCTCGCTTCGCTCGCCTTCGAGCTCCAACCCTGTTCCCGTGCACGACCGAACCCCGGCGGCCGCAGCCGAGCTCGTCGCCGTCGACTCCGGCCACCCCAGGCCCAGCCACGGCCACCGTTCGACGCGCGGGAGCAAGAGCTTTCCAACGAGCCCAAGCACGGCCTCTCCCGTGCCCTATAGCGCGATTCCGCATCGCGCCGCCGTCTCGGGCCTCGCCGGCGTCACGTCGCCGGTGGGTTTGACCCACTTTGACCACGGCAGGACACCCCCTGAGTCCCTGACAGGTGGGCCCAGCCCTGTAGCTAATTAGGATTAGCGCTAACCACTGTTAGTTAACCCCCTGACACTGACTAGTGGGCCCCAGCGCCACTAATTACTAATTAGGATTAAATTAACCCTGTTAAACCCCCCTGTCACTGACGTGTGGACCCCACACGTCAGGTTTGACTTCAGCCAGCCGCAGTTGACCACTGACGTCATGCTGACGTCATGCTGGCGCAATAATTATAATTTCTGGATTTAATTTAAATCAGGAAATTCCAGAATATTATTTAAACTTCAAAAATTCATAACTTTTATTCTGTAACTCCAAATTGGACAAATTATATATGAAAAATGATCAGAAAAATCCAATCTATCCATCTGTACTATTTTCATGCATGATCAAACAAGTTAAATTGATGTTTCAAGCAGAACAAGGAAAAGCACTTTAAAAGGCCATGTTTGAGTTTGAAATTTGAATCTTTGATTCAAATTTGTTCAAACCCTTCTGGTTTTTAGTTGCATTAGCCCAACACACTCATATTGCCATGTTTCATGCATGCATCATATTGTTGCACATTGTTTGGTGATGGTTGTGTATCGGTGTCCTTTGCGACAGGTTCTGCCTCCGAGGAGTACCGTGATTACCCTAACGAAGAACCGTATCAGTGCATCGAACCATCAGGCAAGCAACCAACCATTTGATCATATCGATACAATCCCATGTTCTCGCTCCTGCTCTCTTTTACTGCATTAAGACAACGCGATTCAAACTGCTGTGTGCTACGGTAGTTGAACCCATTTCCTCTGCATGACCTGTCATTGCCACAGTAACTAGATGAAACCCACTAGCATGTGTAGGAGTTGATTGAGCCATATGTATGTGTTGTTCCTACCTTGCTATGCCTGCTATGCTTAGAGTCGTGTCAGGTCTGGTTCATCTGGGTGATGGGCTAGAGTGAAATGATTATGTCGGTAATGAGAGTGGTGTGGTGAACACGATTTGGTAAAGGTATCGATGAGAGGCCATGTAGGAGTACATGGTGGGTTGTTTCATTGAAGCCGACCTTAAGCACTGAGATCTGTATATGTGATTTAAGATACAGCTACTACCATGCATTGGGCCCTGAAATATGACCCCGCTCGACTTCTTATTCACCCTAGCTCTCTGTCCAGGAGTTGCAAGTAGTTTCTGGTGTTTGTAGCCTACTGGAGGCCGTGGACAGCGCTGACCGTAGGGGTGGGCTGTGATGCGGTAGGTACGTGGCACGGTGTACCGAATACCCGTTAGGTATCTCGGGAACCCTGTTCACATCGTTCGGGGCCGTATGGGAAACCTCGGCCGGACTCCCTGCGGATGGAACCTGAATAGGCGATAAACCTGGACTAGAGGCTTAAGTGTTTAGGTAGGTCGTGGTCTACACCCACGTCGGCTTTCGCTTGAAGTCTGCCGAGCACATGTCGTGTGCAGACGCTAAGTGGTGGAAACATGTATGAAGAAGTACACCCCTGCAGGGTTAACATGATCTATTCGAATAGCCGCGTCCGCGGTAAAGGACTACTTGGTTGCCTATACAGTTCATAGACAAGTAAATGGAAACTACTAAAAGCCTCAAGATAAGTGTGAGTGCCGAGGATGGCTCTTCCGTAGGAAGACGGAGGTGGATCCTCGGTAGTGTATTGAAGTGGTGAGTAGTGGACTCGTGTGCGCAAAACCATTTCAAGTTGGAGTATCGTAGGATAGCCTAGCCAAGAGTCAAAGCTGGCTTGCTGCAATAACTCCACCAACCCTTCTTGATACTATGCATGTATGTAGGATCTGATGTAAGTCTTGCTGAGTACCTTTGTACTCATGTTGCTATAATCTACATTTTACAGAAGACGCTGCAACCCCTTCTGATGGGTTCTATGTAGACGTTGACATCAACGAGTAGGCTAAAGACCCAGGTGGTGACCCTGAGCTTGTGATGGACCACGTAGTATAGCTAGGCTTTCCAAGCCTCTTTTATTTTACTAGTTGTCTGTACTCAGACAATGTACTTCCGCTGCTGGTTTGTATGACTGTATGACTTGTATGTTGGGTCGTGAGACCCGTACCTTTGTGTATGTTATGTATGGCTCCCTGAGCCTTAAATAAAGTACTTGTGTCGTAGAGTCATGTTGTGATGCTTCGTTGTATTTGCACATATCGAGCATATTGTGTGTATGATTGAAATGCTTGGTATGTGTGGGATCTGACTATCTAGTTGTTTATCTTTAGTAGCCTCTCTTACCGGGAAATGTCTCCTAGTGTTACCGCTGAGCCATGGTAGCTTGCTACTGCTCTGGAACACTTAGGCTGGCCGGCATGTGTCCTTCTTCGTTCCTGTGTCTGTCCCTTCGGGGAAATGTCACGCTTTGAGTACCGGAGTCCTGTTAGCCCGCTACAGCCCGGTTTACCGGAGTCCTGCTAGCCCAGTGCTACAGCCCGGACCCACTTGCTGATGACCGACACGTTCGAAGCTGGGTCATGGATGCCTGTCCCTGTAAGTCTGTGCCACTTTGGGTTTACGACTAGTCATGTCAGCCCGGGCTCCTTATCATATGGATGCTAGCGACACTATCATATACGTGAGCCAAAAGGCGCAAATGGTCCCGGGAAAAGGTAAGACGACACCCGTGGGAATACCGTGCGTGAGGCCGCAAAGTGATATGAGGTGTTACCGGCTAGATCGATGTGACATCGAGTCGGGGTCCTGACACCGGCGCGAGCACGCTTGCCGAGTGCGGAACATCAGCAGCCCGCTGGCGGTGCTGCCTCCGGCAAGAAACCTTGTCGGGGCTAGTTGCAGCGCACTTGTATTGTTGAGCGGGGCTCGAAAATAAATCAAGGGGCAACTTCGCCACGAGTCGATCCCTCCCGCGCACATGCTTTTCATACAAGGTAACAAGGCACGGTCGTTCAAGGAACATAACCT
>NC_057807.1:651226998-651247822 GCF_018294505.1 Triticum aestivum | reverse complement strand
AGGTAGTAATCTCCCAGCAAGAGGTAAAGGACACCATCCTCGTCGGCCTTGAGGACTGGGCACTGCGGCATGGCCTGCGGCAGCCTCTCGCGCTTGTAGACCTCCGACTGCCAGAGCAGGGGCAAGGGCAGCTCCATGTCTTGGTCTCTCGTCCATGAGCGGAGATCTGGCGACAGGGTCCAGCTCCGCAACACGACATCGGCAGGGGGCGTGTTGTCACGGGGGTTGTCGCCACTGATGGTGACGATGGAGATGAGCTTTATGGAGTCCCCGACAGGGCCCATGGTCCGACGGTCCTTGGGGTAACTGCGGGAGAAGTCACGGCCTTGGCACTCCTGGGGAAGATGGATGAAGTCCAGCTCCACGTGGTCTTCGTCTTCGCTGGTAGTGGTACGGGTGGATGGCATGTCACAGACAATGGCGCCAAGCATGAGATCGGCCCAGAAAACCTTCCCTTTGAAAGTGAAGGCCGCGTCTACTTTGTAAGCCGGCTGGCGCGGCACCTGGGTATGCGGGCTGAAGCGCGCCTCCTGCTTCGTCCACTTCTTGCCAGCGGCATGGCTCCACCACCGGAAGATGATGCCCGACGACCCCTGCAACACTCTGTCGCGTGTAGCGAAACGGAACCCCAGATTGAACAGATCGTAGGAACCGTCGTCGCGTGGCAGGACAGCAGGTGGCCTCAGGAAGAAGAAGGGCACAGAATCAACTCTCGACGCGAAGTCGTAGCCCTCGAAGGAATCCATGGTGGCGGGGAGCAGCGAGAGCGAGTTCTTGGCGGCGTCGTAGACGAGCCCGTACCACCTGTCGCCGAACACCAGAGTCATGACGAGGTAGTTCTCCACGACGGAGTCGAGGACGCACCCGAAGCCGCGCTCCTGCGTCTCGATCTTGGCGCGCACGGACAAGGTGGAGAGCTCCGGCGGCTCGACGAGGTGCGCGTCGAGCGAGAACTGGTCCAGTATCCAGGACCCATTCTCGATGTTCCCCCAATCTTTGCTCGCCTTGGCCATGATCTTGTCCTCCTGCTCCTTCTCCTCGGCGTCGAAGACCGGGACGTGCTTCCTCAGCACGACCCAGGAAAACCTCCTCGGTGAAGACATGGCGGAAGGTGGCCGGAGATGTGGCTAGGGATTGGCGTGGATTGAGAGAGGATGCGGCGGCCTCTGGAGTCCCGATCCACAAATCGAAAACCCTAGCTTAGGCTGTAGGCTTTATGCCGTTTGCTGATGCCTGGACGGTGGAGATGCGGCCATACCAAACAACTGGAAGGAAATCTGTTGGGCTACATTTTGCTGTTGGATTGGTGGGCCGTGTAAACGCATCCGCTGGGTTGCCGCAACATTTTGTTGTTGGATTGGTGGGCCGTGTGTTCGAGATAAAAAATGAAATCTCTGTCATCGATCGATTAATTGCTGGAGAGACGCAACGACCCGGAGGAATGCGTTGGTTCCAGGAGAGAGGCGTCGGTGGTGATTCCTATATGACGCTCGTTAGCGTCAAATCTTCGTAACTTCCCTGAAGAGCGGGACTTGTCGCTTCCACTTGGGCCGGCCCACGATTCAGCTTCGCACCGGTTTCTTTGTTGCGGTCGTTTCTGTTTCTTCGTTGCGGGATCTTGGGAATCTTCTTGAAGGTTCCTGGCCGGTTTTGGGAACTTTCTAGAAGGTTCCCTGGACCGGTTTTTCTGTTTTGTTTTTACTATGTTTTATTCTATTTTTGATTTTTTCTTCTTTTTCTTTTTCTCTGCTTATTCTTTTCTTTTTTTCTTTTTTTACTGTTTCTTTTCTCTGTTTTACATTTTTTAGTATATAAAAGGTCCACCACGTATTAAAAGATGTTCATCGTATATAAAAAAAGTATTCACCTTATATTATTAAAAAAATGTTCATCGTATATTAACAAATTGTTCACTGTGTATTTTAAACTTGTTCATTGTATATCAAGATTTTGTTCAATGCATACTACGAAGTGTTCATTGTGTATTTCGAAAACTTGTTCAGCGTATATCACAGAAATGTTCAATGCTTTTTTACAAATTATTCAGCGTATTACAAAAACATTCAATGTATATATAAAAATTGTTCAGCCTATATAAAAAATTTGTTCATGTTTTCAATTTCTGTTCACTTTTTTTCAAAAATCGTGTTTTAGAAGTTGTTCGAGTTTTGATTTTTTTTTTCACATGTCAAATATTATTGGCTTTTTGGAAGGAAATTTGTTCACATTTTCCTAAGTGGAACTTTTTAAAAACGGGTCCGCCCCTGTAGCTATTACTCCCTCCGTTCCAAAATAGATGACCCAACTTTGTACTAAAGTTAGTACAACTTTAATACAAAGTTGGGTCATCTACTTTAAAACGGATGGAGTACTTAATAATTTGCGCTGCATTGTGGCCAAGTAGAGATGGCTAGCTCGACTGGTTAGCAACGGTAGTATGTAGCGTGCGGGACGGAGTTCGAGTCCAGGATCCTCCTTAATTTTCGTTAGTTTTTACATTCAGCGCCTACAAATGGGCCGCCCGTTTTGCGTGCTCTTCAGTGAATGCTCTGCTGTTTGCCCTTCAGTGAATGCTCTGCTGTTTGCCGCTCGCGAGCGTCCAATAGGACCTCTCGGCGTCGGTTGCGGTAGCAACCGCACGACCGTTCGGGCAAGGAGAGATTCCCCTAATTACATATCGTAATTAATTTTAACACTCTCCTTAATCTACGCTTGACCATATAGAATCATCTTTATGATTATCCGGGAAGTTCCGTCACCTCAAAAAGAATTCTCCTCCAAAAGTTTCTTCATAACATCTTTGATGAGATCCTGAAATATAAACTCACAAAGGGAGAGCATAACGTGATGTCTTTAAGAATATCTCAAGAAACATTATCGTTGAGATAATGGTTGGTGGATGTAGCCATGAGGTTTATTTTGAAAACTCTTCATGAGAAGGCTATCACACCTAGTAGGAACACTAAGCTTGTCTACGATCTGACATAGTGGGGATCCGATCGATGTATCCAATGGTATCAGAGTTCACATTTCTGTGAAACTGAAAAACCAGGACAAGATGTTTGATGCCTTGGAGATATCGAAAGATATTCTTGAGTACCAACCAATTGTGTTTGGTGGATCCAATGGCATTATGGAACGTTGAGTCCCAATATCTCGTTTCCATCATCTCTTGGTCTAAATAGATCTTTCTCTACGTTGAGAGAATGAAGTACCATGATGGTTATGGATGGATAAGATATGTCCACAATGAATTTCTCCAATATATTATGGATATAGACAACATAGTATGCCATAATGTATGAATGAAGGTGCTCAGTTTGTAGTAACGAGCCGTATTTTGGTTTACCCAAATCCTTCATTTTAAACTCCGTCATTTAGACGATTACATGCGTCGTCATTGCAGACACACAAACATGGATAATCATCATTGTAGGAGTAATCCTTGTGTATAAGGATCTCACTACGTCGGTTGTACCATATGTACCGACAATAATAAGTCGTATGGTGACTTACTGATTTTACACAATGTATATTGCATTTTGTATTTTGATTCAGAATTGAGACTCCATCGGGAATCAATCATATATGTCTGAATCTAGTGATCGACATGGATATGTAATCACTACATCTATCAACTGCAGAGATAGATGATTTTGTACTGCCAATGATATAAGTTATCGGAAAGAGATTCCACCTCTGGAATACACATGGTACTCAACAGAAAACACTACTAATGTAGTGAATAATAATGATGTTATAAACTTGATCCTGAAGTGAAAACTTGAATTGTATAGATCTTAAATTAAATGAGATCTTGTATCAAATTTGCAAGATAATTCAGCAAAGTGAATTAATATTTTGCAAGAGAAAATTGATCTCAACCGCAATTATTTTGCGAGAAAAAAAATTCTCAATCGCAAATCAATATTGTTGTGCGAGAAAACTTAATTTCAATCGCAATGCAGAACATGTTATAGGAATTGCTAGAGAGAAAATATGTTGAACATGTCCCATTTTCACATAGTATATCTGAAATCATCATCTACATATTGTAAATGTGATATGGAGAGATCAACCACCAATGTAAATTTGTAGTACAGCGGGTGGCCTGATCCGGTGGTCAACGGAAATACATAGGCACTTGTCCGGGATTAGTGCATAATCGGAGGGCTACAATGAAAAACCTTCAAAAGAGATAAGGTTCCATCGTTGTGCTTTGTGTGGCCAAAAGAATCAATCGATTCGGAGTTAGCTTTTACACACAGAAACCACCGCCGCTGGAGTTCGCGGGTGTTCGTTGGATGCCACAACAGTCACCGCGCCTTGCTGCGTCCTCCGGCCATGGGCCCCGCGCGCCGGTGGGTGCTTCCGCCGTCCATGGGGGCATGTGCGCATGTCCGGCCGCTGGCTTCCGGGCCGTGTCGAAAGATTGCCGGAATCCGTGGATGCGCGACCAAGAGCAGGGGCCTGAGCAGGCATCGCTGCACCATGGGCCGCCATGGCGGCGTCCCAGTGCCGCCTGCAATTGGGGAAGCAGAGGTCGAGCATGGAGCGTCGAAACTATAGGTGGCCGCGCTAAGCAGGACGGAGCCGTCGGACGGCGGCACCGGGTATGCACCCCGCAACCGGTAGGAGTAGCGCCGCGTTTGTTAGCCGGTCCAGGTCTGAGCCACCACACATGAGCCGCCAAAAGAGAGGACGCCGTCGGGAGCGCGAGGAACACCGCTTGGCACCGTCGCGCTGCACGGGTGTGAGCCGAGGGCTGCGTTGGCCACCGCTGCCGCTCTCAGGCTGGACGCCGGCTGAGAGAATCCGTGGTCCACGCACAGCATGGCGCCGTCTTTCCGTACTTTGGTTGACGCGGCCATGCACTGGAGGTCGCCGCGTGGGGTGCCTCGGCGCTGGTGGAGGGATGAGGCGTCGCGTGCCAGTTGATGGCTACCACCGCCTTGCAGGCTGCATGCGAGAAACACGCCGCCAGCCACATGTGCCGGTGCCGACGACCTTGCCAGGGTCAATGGTCGCGCTGCACCGGAGGGCGCCGTGCACCACCAAGCCCACTGGAGTGCGTTGTGTCCATATCCGCTGATGCGCGGTGATCGCCGGCCGAAGGCTTCCACCATCAAGGGCTGGAATCGATGCCATGCCCATACCTGCCAAAGTCGTCGCCGGTATTTATGACGTGTTCGAGATCAAAAATGAAATCTGTGCCATTGATCGATCGAGAGTACGCTTATATATGTGTTGGAGAGACGCAACGATCCAGAGGAATGCGTTGGTTCCAGGAGAGAGGCGTCAGTTGCGGTAGCAACCGCACGACCGTTCGGGCAATGGGAGATTTCCCTAATTACATATCGTAATTAATTCTAACACCTTGTAAACGCATCCGAGTTGCCGCAAAGCGGGAGGGAATGAAACGTCCTCTAAAAAAAGAGACAAATTGTGTCAAAAAAAAAAGAAAAAGGCGGGGTTGAAATGAGAAAAAAAAAAGAGCTAAAAACTAGGGAAATATTAACGCCCACACGTGTGGGCGTTTGCACATCGCTCACATGCCTCCATTACCACTCATTTTGTCACGTATGAATAGATGACATCAGCAAGATTTTTTTTGGTTTTCGGCTTAAAAATGTTGTATCTCCTAAATAAAAAAGCGAACTAAAAATCCGTTTTCATCATTAAATCCGTCTCGACGAGATCTTCAAAACAAGACCCCATGTTGATATGTTTCGATGAATTATTTTTTTCGCCAGAAGTTGCCACGATGTTTATACTGCAGTTGCCATAGGGCTTAAACTAAAGTTGCCATGTGGCAACTTTAGTTTGTAGATCATGGCAATTTTAGTATTTTGATGATGGCAACTCCAGTACTTTGACCATGAAAACTATTTTTTGTATGAACCATGGCAATTTTACGTGCATGTATCATGGCAATTTTAGTTTATGGTTCATGGCAAGTCTAGTTTCTTAATTTCCCGTTTTATAAATGTCAAGATTTACTTTTAAACATAGAAGAAAAAATAGCTGAAACATATCATGGCAACTTCAGTGTAAACATCATGGCCATTCATATGCAATAGACATGGGAACTTTTAATCCAAAAAAAATTTCATCAAAACATATCAACATGGGATCTAGTTTCGAAGATCTCATCACGAATGATTTAATGGTGAAAACAGATTTTCAATCGGATTTTTCGTTTAAGAGATAAAACATTTTAAAAACTGAAAATCCAAAAAGATTCCTACATGCATGCATGCGATGAGATGGCAATCTGTTTACATTAAAGACGTGTGGTGCTTCTCCCTTCGTACCACACGTGTGACAGTTAGCGCGACCAAACTAACATTTGCATTGTTTGGTTGCTCGCATCTAGGTCTCTCACATTAGGGGAGTAATTTTGCCATATTGTTTCGTTGCCTGCATTGGCTCGACTCACACAGCTACATGGTGTTTGGTTGTATATGCAGGATATGATTAAGAGCTAACACTTATACTTAACACACAGTTACACCATGCCTCGCAACTACAGTGGTGGTGACTGCGGTGCCACGACCAACACGACGAGCATGGAGTCTCGGGCGAGCGTTCCAGCCGGCGCCGCGGTGAACTAGTTGCTAGCGTCGCTGCCGCATAGATAGTCTGCGTGGAGGAGCGTTGAGGCAGAGGAAGGGGAAGGAGAAATGCAGTGTGTGTTGGACCATGGCGAGTGTGATGGACGGTGACCGCGGCGCCGCGTCCAACATGACGAGCACGGAGTCTAGGACCAGCGTTTGACATGACATACACGAAGTCGTGTGCGAGCGACCCCGTCGGCGGCGCGGCAAACTAATTGCTAGCCTTGTCGTCGCGGAGAAAGTCCGCACGGAGACAGTGGATAGAGGAGGAGAAATGCAGTGCTCGCGCCATGGCACCGGCAGTGCAGTAGGACGGGAGAGAGGAGGCCAAGATGACTGACACCGGAAACGGCTCCAATCACTGGTACGCGTCGGTGCTATACAAACGGTTTTAACCCTTTCCGCGACGGCATTTGGAACCGTCGCCTAGTGAGTGACGGCGAAAGGGGGGTCCTTCCCACACGACCTAGAAACCGTCGGGGATAGGGACCCTACAGTACTCCTACTCGTTTGTGCTCGCATTGCCATCACAGTCGGTATTCTATGGTACTATGTTTACGATGCGTGGCCCATCACAAACAGTTCACTATTATAGAACGTGTATGATAAGCATACAATCACACACATTCGCTTTTCCCGAACCGTATGCATAACTAATTAAGAAGATTAGCTAATCGTCGTACGAGTGTCGGACAGGATCACAAAATGTCGGACCGTCGTAACTGTTGGGGAACGTTGCAGAAAACAAAAATTTTCCTACTCGTTTCACCAAGATCATCTAGGAGTTCATCTAGCAACGAGTCATTGGATGCATCTACGTACCTTGTAGATCGCGAGCGGAAGCGTTCAAAGAACGGGGATGATGTAGTCGAACACGACGTGATCCAAATCACCGGAGATCCTAGCACCGAACGGACGGCACCTCCGCGTTCAACACACGTACGGAACAGCCACGTCTCCTCCTTCTTGATCCGGCAAGGGAGGGAGGAGAGGTTGAGGGAGGTGGCACCAGCAGCAGCACGACGGCGTGGTGTTGATGGAGCTGCAGTACTCCGGCAGAGCTTCGCTAAGCACTATGGAGGTGGAGGAGGTGTTGGGGAGGGAGAAGGAGGCAACCAAAGGCCAGGGCGTTCAGGTATGAAGTCCCTCCTCTCCCCCACTATATATAGGGGTGCCAAGGGGGGGTGGCCGGCCCTAGGAGATCCAATCTCCTAGGGGGTGCGGCGGCCAAGGGGGTTTTCCCTCCCCCCAAGGCACCTAGGAGGTGCCTTCCCCTCCTAGGACTCTTGCCCCCTTAAACCCTAGGCGCATGAGCCTATGTGGGGCTGGTGCCCTTGGCCCATTAGGCCAAGGCGCACCCCCTTACAGCCCATGTGGCCCCCCGGGGCAGGTGGACCCACCCGGTGGACCCCCGGGATCCTTCCGGTGGTCCCGGTACAATACCGATAACCCCGAAACTTGTCCCGATGCCCGAAACAGGACTTCCCATATATAAATCTTTACCTCCGGACCATTTCGGAACTCCTCGTGACGTCCGGGATCTCATCCGGGACTCCGAACAACATTCGGGTTACTGCATATACATATCCCTACAACCCTAGCGTAACCGAACCTTAAGTGTGTAGACCCTACGGGTTCGGGAGACAAGCAGACATGACCGAGACGACTCTCCGGTCAATAACCAACAGCGGGATCTGGATACCCATGTTGGCTCCCACATGCTCCACGATGATCTCATCGGATGAACCACGATGTCGAGGATTCAATCAACCCCGTACGCTATTCCCTTTGTCTATCGATATGTTACTTGCCCGAGATTCGATCGTCGGTATCCCAATACCTCGTTCAATCTCGTTACCGGCAAGTCACTTTACTCGTACCGTAATGCATGATCCCGTGACCATACACTTGGTCACTCTGAGCTCATTATGATGATGCATTACCGAGAGGGCCCAGTGATACCTCTCCGTCATACGGAGTGACAAATCCCAGTCTTGATCCATGTCACCCAACAGACACTTTCGGAGATACCCGTAGTCTACCTTTATAGTCACCCAGTTACGTTGTGACGTTTGGCATACCCAAAGCACTCCTACGGTATCCGGGAGTTACACGATCTCATGGTCTAAGGAAAAGATACTTTGACATTGCAAAACTCTAGCAAACGAACTATACGATCTTGTGCTATGTTTAGGATTGGGTCTTGTCCATCACATCATTCTCCTAATGATGTGATCCCGTTATCAATGACATCCAGTGTCCATAGTCAGGAAACCATGACTATCTGTTGATCAACGAGCTAGTCAACTAGAGGCTCACTAGGGACATGTTGGTGTCTGTTATTCACACATGTATTACGATTTCCGGATAACACAATTATAGCATGAATAAAGACAATTATCATGAACAAGGAAATATAATAATAATGCTTTTATTATTGCCTCTAGGGCATATTTCCAACAGTCTCCCACTTGCACTAGAGTCAATAATCTAGTTACATTGTGATGAATCGAACACCCATGGAATTCTGGTGTTGATCATGTTTTGCTCTAGGGAGAGGTTTAGTCAACGGATCTGCTACATTCAGGTCCGTATGTACTTTACAAATCTCTATGTCTCCATCTTGAACATTTTCACGAATGGAGTTGAAGTGACGCTTGATGTGCCTTGTCTTCTTGTGAAACCTGGGCTCCTTGGCAAGTGCAATAGCTCCAGTGTTGTCACAGAAGAGCTTGATCGGCCCCGACGCATTGGGTATGACTCCTAGGTCGGTGATGAACTCCTTCACCCATATTGCTTCATGTGCTGCCTCCGAGGCTGCCATGTACTCCGCTTCACATGTAGATCCCGCCACGACGCTTTGCTTGCAACTGCACCAGCTTACTGCCCCACCATTCAAAATATACACGTATCCGGTTTGTGACTTAGAGTCATCCAGATCTGTGTCGAAGCTAGCGTCGACGTAACCCTTTACGACGAGCTCTTCGTCACCTCCATAAACGAGAAACATTTCCTTAGTCCTTTTCAGGTACTTCAGGATATTCTTGACCGCTGTCCAGTGTTCCTTGCCGGGATTACTTTGGTACCTTCCTACCAAACTTACGGCAAGGTTAACATCAGGTCTGGTACACATCATGGCATACATAATAGAACCTATGGCTGAGGCATAGGGGATGACGCTCATCTCTTCTATATCTTCTGCCGTGGTCGGACATTGAGCTGAGCTCAATTTCACACCTTGTAACACAGGCAAGAACCCTTTCTTGGATTGATCCATATTGAACTTCTTCAATATCTTATCAAGGTATGTGCTTTGTGAAAGACCTATGAGGCGTCTCGATCTATCTCTATAGATTTTGATGCCTAATATATAAGCAACTTCTCCAAGGTCCTTCATTGAAAAACTTTTATTCAAGTAGGCCTTGATGCTGTCCAAGAGTTCTATATCATTTCCCATCAAAAGTATGTCATCTACATATAATATGAGAAATGCTACAGAGCTCCCACTCACTTTCTTGTAAACGCAGGCTTCTCCATAAGTCTGTGTAAACCCAAACGCTTTGATCATCTCATCAAAGCGAATGTTCCAACTCCGAGATGCTTGCACCAGCCCATAAATCGAGCGTTGGAGCTTGCACACTTTGTCAGCATTTTTAGGATCGACAAAACCTTCCGGCTGCATCATATACAATTCTTCCTTAAGGAAACCATTAAGGAATGCCGTTTTGACGTCCATTTGCCATATTTCGTAATCATAGAATGCGGCAATTGCTAACATGATTCGGACGGACTTCAGCTTCGCTACCGGTGAGAAAGTCTCATCGTAGTCAACCCCTTGAACTTGTCGATAACCCTTAGCAACAAGCCGAGCTTTATAGATGGTCACATTACCATCCGCGTCTGTCTTCTTCTTAAAGATCCATTTATTTTCTATGGCTCGCCGTTCTACGGGCAAGTCAGTCAAAGTCCATACTTCGTTTTCATACATGGATCCTATCTCGGATTTCATGGCTTCTAGCCATTTGTCGGAATCTGGTCCCGCCATCGCTTCTTCATAGTTCGAAGGTTCACCGTTGTCTAACAGCATGATTTCCAAGACAGGGTTGCCGTACCACTCTGGTGCGGAACGTGTCCTTGTGGACCTTCGAATTTCAGTAGGAGCTTGATCAGAAGTATCTTGATCATTATCATTAACTCCCTCTCTAGTCGGTGCTGGCACCTCAGGAACATTTTCTTGAGTTGCGCCATTTTCCGGTTCAAGAGGCAATACTTCATCAAGCTCTACTTTCCTCCCACTTACTTCTTTCGAGAGAAACTCTTTCTCCAGAAAGGACCCATTCTTGGCAACAAAGATCTTGCCTTCGGATCTGAGGTAGAAGGTGTACCCAATAGTTTCTTTTGGGTATCCTATGAAGACGCATTTTTCCGACTTGGGTTCGAGCTTTTCAGGTTGAAGTTTCTTGACATAAGCATCGCATCCCCAAACTTTTAGAAACGACAGCTTAGGTTTCTTCCCAAACCATAATTCATATGGTGTCGTCTCAACGGATTTCGACGGAGCCCTATTTAAAGTGAATGCGGCAGTCTCTAAAGCATAGCCCCAAAAAGAAAGCGGTAAATCGGTAAGAGACATCATAGATCGCACCATATCTAACAGAGTGCGATTACGACGTTCGGACACACCATTACGCTGAGGTGTTCCAGGCGGCGTGAGTTGTGAAACTATTCCACATTTTCTTAAGTGTGCCCCAAACTCGTGACTCAAGTATTCTCCTCCACGATCTGATCGTAGAAACTTGATTTTCCTGTCACGTTGATTTTCAACCTCACTCTGAAATTCCTTGAACTTTTCAATGGTTTCAGACTTGTGTTTCATTAAGTAGATATACCCATACCTACTTAAATCATCAGTGAGGGTGAGAACATAACGATAGCCACCGCGAGCCTCAACACTCATTGGACCGCACACATCAGTATGTATGATTTCCAATAAGTCGGTTTCTCGCTCCATTGTTCCTGAGAACGGAGTCTTGGTCATTTTACCCATAAGGCATGGTTCGCATGTGTCAAATGATTCATAATCAAGAGACTCTAAAAGTCCATCAGCATGGAGCTTCTTCATGCGTTTGACACCTATGTGACCAAGGCGGCAGTGCCACAGGTATGTGGGACTATCATTATCAACCTTACTTCTTTTGGTACTCACATTATGAACATGTGTAGCATCACGTTCGAGATTCATAAAGAATAAACCATTCACCATAGGAGCATGACCATAAAACATATCTCTCATAAAAATGGAACAACCATTATTCTCAGATTTAAAAGAGTAGCCATCTCGAATTAAATGAGATCCCGATACAATGTTCATGCTCAAAGCTGGCACTAAATAACAATTATTAAGGTTTAAAACTAATCCCGAAGGGAGATGCAGAGGTAGCGTGCCGACGGCGACCACATTGACCTTGGAACCATTCCCGACGCGCATCGTCACCTCGTCCTTTGCCAGTTTCCGCTTATTCCGCAGCCCCTGCTTTGAGTTACAAATGTGAGCAACTGCACCGGTATCAAATACCCAGGAGCTACTACGGGCACTAGTAAGGTACACATCAATTACATGTATATCACATATACCTTTTGTTTTGCCGGCCTTCTTATCCGCTAAGTACTTAGGGCAGTTCCGCTTCCAGTGACCGCTTCCCTTGCAATAAAAGCACTCAGTCTCGGGCTTGGGTCCATTCTTTGGCTTCTTCCCGGCAGCTTGCTTGCCGGGCGCGGCAACCTCCTTGCCGTCCTTCTTGAAGTTCTTTTTACCCTTGCCTTTCTTGAACTTAGTGGTTTTATTGACCATCAACACTTGATGTTCCTTCCTGACTTCTACCTCTGCTGATTTCAGCATAGCAAATACTTCAGGAATGGTCTTTTCCATCCCCTGCATATTGAAGTTCATCACAAAGCTCTTGTAGCTTGGTGGAAGCGACTCGAGGATTCTGTCAATGACCGCATCATCCGAGAGATTAACTCCCAGCTGAGTCAAGCGGTTATGCAACCCAGACATAGTGAGTATGTGCTCACTGACAGAACTGTTTTCCTCCATCTTACAGCTGAAGAATTTGTCGGAGACTTCATATCTCTCGACCCGGGCATGAGCTTGGAAAACCATTTTCAGCTCTTCGAACATCTCATATGCTCCATGTCTCTCAAAACGCTTTTGGAGCCCCGGCTCTAGGCTGTAAAGCATGCCGCACTGAACGAGGGAGTAGTCATCGAAACGTGCCTGCCAAGCGTTCACAACGTCTTGTTCCGCAGGGAGAACGGGTGCGTCACCAAGTGGTGCTTGTAGGACATAATCTTTCTTGGCAGCTATGAGGATGATCCTCAGGTTCCGGACCCAGTCCGTATAGTTGCTGCCATCGTCTTTCAGCTTAGTTTTCTCTAGGAACGCGTTGAAGTTGAGGACTACGTTGGCCATTTGATCTACAAGACATATTGCAAAGTTTTTAGACTAAGTTCATGATAATTAAGTTCAACTAATCAAATTATTAGTGAACTCCCACTTAGATTAGACATCCCTCTAGTCATCTAAGTATTACATGATCCGAGTTAAACTAGACCGTGTCCGATCATCACGTGAGACGGACTAGTCAACATCGGTGAACATCTTCATGTTGATCGTATCTTCTATACGACTCATGCTCGACCTTTCGGTCTTCTGTGTTCCGAGGCCATGTCTGTACATGCTAGGCTCGTCAAGTCAACCTAAGTGTTTGCATGTGTAAATCTGTCTTACACTCGTTGTATGTGAACGTCTGAATAAAACACCCGATCATCACGTGGTGTTTTGAAACAGCGAACTGTCGCAACGGTGCACAGTTAGGGGGAACACTTCTTGAAATTTATTGTGAGGGATCATCTTATTTACTACCGTCGTTCTAAGTAAACAAGATGCAAAACATGATAAACATCACATGCAATCAAATAATAAACGTGACATGATATGGCCAATATCACACAGCTCCTTTGATCTCCATCTTGGGGCTCCATGATCATCTTGTCACCGGCTTGACACCATGATCTCCATCATCATGATCTCCATCATCGTGTCTCCATGAAGTTGCTCGCCAACTATTACTTCTACTACTATGGCTAACGCGTTTAGCAATAAAGTAAAGTAATTTACATGGCGTTTCTTGATGACACGCAGGTCATATAAAAGAATAAAGACAACTCCTATGGCTCCTGCCGGTTGTCATACTCATCGACATGCAAGTCGTGAATCCTATTACAATAGCATGAACATCTCATACATCATTCATCACAACTTTGGCCATATCATATCACAAACCACTTGCTGCAAAAACAAGTTAGACGTCCTCTAATTGTTGTTGCAAGTTTTACGTGGCTGAATTAGGGTTCTAGCAAGAACGTTTTTTTACCTACGTTAAAGCCACAACGTGATTTGTCAACTTCTATTTACCCTTCATAAGGACCCTGTTCATCGATTCCGCTCCAACTAAAGTAGGAGAGACAGACACCCGCCAGCCACCTTATGCAACTAGTGCATGTTAGTCGGTGGAACCGGTCTCACGTAAGCGTACGTGTAAGGTTGGTCCGGGCCGCTTCATCCCACAATACCGCTGAAGCAAGAAAGGACTAGTAACGGCAAGAAAGTTGACAAATCTACGCCCACAACAAATTGTGTTCTACTCGCGCAAGAAGAACTACGCATAGACCTAGCTCATGATGCCACTGTTGGGGAACGTTGCAGAAAACAAAAATTTTCCTACTCGTTTCACCAAGATCATCTAGGAGTTCATCTAGCAACGAGTCATTGGATGCATCTACGTACCTTGTAGATCGCGAGCGGAAGCGTTCAAAGAACGGGGATGATGTAGTCGAACACGACGTGATCCAAATCACCGGAGATCCTAGCACCGAACGGACGGCACCTCCGCGTTCAACACACGTACGGAACAGCCACGTCTCCTCCTTCTTGATCCAGCAAGGGAGGGAGGAGAGGTTGAGGGAGGTGGCACCAGCAGCAGCACGACGGCGTGGTGTTGATGGAGCTGCAGTACTCCGGCAGAGCTTCGCTAAGCACTATGGAGGTGGAGGAGGTGTTGGGGAGGGAGAAGGAGGCAACCAAAGGCCAGGGCATTCAGGTATGAAGTCCCTCCTCTCCCCCACTATATATAGGGGTGCCAAGGGGGGGTGGCCGGCCCTAGGAGATCCAATCTCCTAGGGGGTGCGGTGGCCAAGGGGTTTTTCCCTCCCCCCAAGGCACCTAGGAGGTGCCTTCCCCTCCTAGGACTCTTGCCCCCTTAAACCCTAGGCGCATGGGCCTATGTGGGGCTGGTGCCCTTGGACCATTAGGCCAAGGCGCACCCCCTTACAGCCCATGTGGCCCCCCGGGGCAGGTGGACCCACCCGGTGGACCCCCGGGACCCTTCCGGTGGTCCCGGTACAATACCGATAACCCCGAAACTTGTCCTGATGCCCGAAACAGGACTTCCCATATATAAATCTTTACCTCCGGACCATTCCGGAACTCCTCGTGACGTCCGGGATCTCATCCGGGACTCCGAACAACATTCGGGTTACTGCATATACATATCCCTACAACCCTAGCGTAACCGAACCTTAAGTGTGTAGACCCTACGGGTTCGGGAGACAAGCAGACATGACCGAGACGACTCTCCGGTCAATAACCAACAGCGGGATCTGGATACCCATGTTGGCTCCCACATGCTCCACGATGATCTCATCGGATGAACCACGATGTCGAGGATTCAATCAACCCCGTACGCTATTCCCTTTGTCTATCGATATGTTACTTGCCCGAGATTCGATCGTCGGTATCCCAATACCTCGTTCAATCTCGTTACCGGCAAGTCACTTTACTCGTACCGTAATGCATGATCCCGTGACCAGACACTTGGTCACTCTGAGCTCATTATGATGATGCATTACCGAGAGGGCCCAGTGATACCTCTCCGTCATACGGAGTGACAAATCCCAGTCTTGATCCATGTCACCCAACAGACACTTTCGGAGATACCCGTAGTCTACCTTTATAGTCACCCAGTTACGTTGTGACGTTTGGCATACCCAAAGCACTCCTACGGTATCCGGGAGTTACACGATCTCATGGTCTAAGGAAAAGATACTTTGACATTGCAAAACTCTAGCAAACGAACTATACGATCCTGTGCTATGTTTAGGATTGGGTCTTGTCCATCACATCATTCTCCTAATGATGTGATCCCGTTATCAATGACATCCAGTGTCCATAGTCAGGAAACCATGACTATCTGTTGATCAACGAGCTAGTCAACTAGAGGCTCACTAGGGACATGTTGGTGTCTGTTATTCACACATGTATTACGATTTCCGGATAACACAATTATAACATGAATAAAGACAATTATCATGAACAAGGAAATATAATAATAATGCTTTTATTATTGCCTCTAGGGCATATTTCCAACAGTAACATCGTCGTACACAACAACTATCGCACACGCTATTCTGTGGTGCTACGTTTATGATGCATACTTCATCAGAAACAGTTCATGGTTGCGAATCATGTACGATAAGGCAACTAACACAAACGTTTAGTTTGTCCGCACTATTTGTGATATTGTCTGACATCGCACACGCTTTGTAAACGGCAACTGTGTGCATGCTTGCACACGTCTCCTATATGTAAACTGTCTCGGATTATGGTGTATATCTCAAACGTTTGTGTTTTACCAACCGTGTGTGCCGTAACGACCTAGAGAGTGTAATTTCACCATAATTTAATTGTTGCTATTTCAAATTGTACCGGATTTGAATTTGAATTTGAATGTATGCTACAACTTTATTCATATCCATCAGGTTCAAACAACCAATGCATTATTCGATTCATAGGTACATATATTCAAGAATTACATAAGAACCAAATAAAGAATGATGAACCACAGTTGTATACTTGTACTATTAAAGACGGTAAAGAAAGAGGCGAAATACATTCTGGTTGCTGAACAAGGTGAAGCGAAATGCCAATATTGTACCCTCCTCCATGCAGAAGGCACGCACGACTCTAGTCCAACACCTTGTGATGGCCGACCGCCCATCCTTCACAGTCTTCATGAAAACATCTAGATAATCATCGTGTTCTGGTAGAAATACTTTAACCTTTGCATGCCCACCAATCATGTAGTTTGAGAGGTAATTTTGAGTAAACTGCTTTGGCAACCACTGCAAAGGAAAAAGATTCAGACATTGTCATCTAACACAACTCATTATGGGCAGTAAAAAGAAGGCTGCAGAGTTCTTACTTACCATCCTGCAGTTCGCTATTGTCTTGGATAAAGTGTAAACAAATATTTTAATTGCCATCTTTGGACCCATTTTACTAACAATCTTTATCAGCTTCCTCACTTAATGCTGGTTCATCGATATCTCATTGCCCATACGCAGAAAGGGTCAAAACGCGGATCTTTACTAATGACATATGTACCTAAAAGCACCAAGTTAATATTAGAAGCTAAACAACAATTGCACAATGATGTAGTACAATAC
This sequence comes from Triticum aestivum, assembly GCF_018294505.1. Classification (NCBI taxonomy): domain Eukaryota; kingdom Viridiplantae; phylum Streptophyta; class Magnoliopsida; order Poales; family Poaceae; genus Triticum; species Triticum aestivum. Next base: position 651,230,639 of record NC_057807.1, on the reverse strand, counting down.
TCTTTTATAATATCTTATAACATCCAATATACTCACATATTACATGAATTAACATCTTATATTATGGGCCGGAAGGAGTTTAGTGCATTCTTACAAATTATCGGCTGATTAACTGCTGCTGTATCCATGAGTTACAGTTAGTTTGAGCTAGTTCAGGCTCAAATAGCCCTAAAGTATATCTAAACATGAGGGCTAGTTTGAGCTAGTTGCATCTATAACCCACCCAAAAAAATTATCCAACCCAAGAGGTGCTAATTGGAGCTAGTTCTCCTAGTGCATTTATTATCAATCTAACCCTGCCATCCAAACAACTCTTCGAATGGAGTTAGTTCAGGGTTAGTCATGAGCTAGAAACTAACTCTAACCTCTAGCTAAGTTGAGTATCCAAACAGGGTTGTGTTATTGTTGTTGTGTTGCTACTGCTGCTGTTCTACGTATATCTAGACATCATTAGAATATTAATATAACACTCTTCCTTGTTGCTATGTAGTCTAGGATTGCAGATTTAGACATTATGTGCAGTGCATGTTGCTATGTAGCCTCAGATATATTACATATGGTCCTAGTTAACCTAACGATAAATGGGTTGCAGATATATTCAGTTAAAAGTCTGATTCACCGATTAGTCCCTTATCAGCCCCCGGCCTATATGGTACCAGTTACCGATATCCTGAATAGTGAGCATATATAAGCCATGGGATGAAACTAACCTCGATGTAAAACATCAGTTGTTCCCAAAATTATCCTGTGTAGGTACATCGAGAAGCATGTTAAGCACAACAGGCTAAACATCAACCAAAATTATTCATGACAGACAAAATAATCTCCAAACGAGGAGATCAGCGGCAGGGCCATGGATGAGATCGACGGCGGTTGAACCCGAGGGGTTGGGGGTGGGCCACTTAACCTTTGACATAGCCCGCCTCAGGCTGTCGCTGTCGACACTACAAAAAAAGACACATCCGTGACATTATGAGCCGAACGATTTTTTTTTCTGTCATACATATGACACTTCTATGACGATAATTGTGACAAAACCCGGTATCATCATAGATGTGGTGGGTCCTACTTCTATGATAAAAAATCATGACAGAAAATGGGCTTTTCGTCCTGGGCGGGCCGGAGACGCAGCTGCATGACATTCTTTGGGCCGTCCATGACAGAAAAACCGTGGTAGAAGCGAGGGCGAGGAAATAATACAAAAAAAGAAAAAAGAAAAAAATGGAGAAGTCCAGCTCAGTCGCCTCTAATTGATCGTGATCCATTTTCTAACCAGTAACTGGAAGCTGGTGGTGTGGTTAGCTCCGCTGGTTATCCCCGCGTTTTCGGGAGCCCCACAATGATCAGTGCCACTTGGCGCGCTCACAGCCGTTTGCCACGTGTCGTGCTATGGGCGCTCCCTTCGGATTTATTTATTTTTCCACGTGCTTTCGGCTTTTTATGCGGTTTTTTCTGGTTTTATCGACGTTTCAATTTTTCATCGGCCTTCCTTAGCTTTTGGATTAAAAAATTAAAAAAAAGTTTTGCGTGAAAAAACGTGTTTTCTTTTTTTTGCAAGAGTCACGGTTTTGCTTTCGCGAGAGTCACGGCCGTGCCTCTCGGAAATGGAAAAAAAGTGTTTCATGTTTTTTTCCTTTCGCGAGAGGCACGGTTTTGCTTCCGCAAGAGGCACGCCCGTGCCTCGGAAAAGGAAAAAAAATGTGTTTTCTGTTTTTCCTTTCGCCAGAGTCATGGTATTGCTTTCGCGGCCGTGCCTCTGGGAAATGAAAAAAACGCGTTTTCTGTTTTTTTTCTTTCATGAGAGGCACGGTTTTGCTTCCGCGGGAGGCATGGTTGTGCTTTCGCGAGAAGCATGGTCGTGCCTCCTCGGAAACCAAAAAAAATGTGTTTTCTCTTTTTTTTCCTTCCGCGAGAGGCATGGGCATGCCTATTTCGGAAAGGGAAAAAACCCGTGCTCCTGGTTCGGTTTTTTTGTCCGGTTTTTTTCTGAAAAAAATAAAGTTTATCAAAACCTATCAACATGGGAACCAGTTTTGAAGATCTCGACGCAATGAATCCAACGGTGAAAGCGGTTCGAGATTTGGATAAACGGATCTACGAAAAAAGGGAAAACTCCCGGGGAAAAGTTGTGACAAGTGGCGCATATGCAACGCACCACTTGTCGCGGCCTAGGGAGGTGGGAGTGAACTTTCCAATGAATACTCCTCAATTAGTGATTTTCGCGCGTTTCCTCCCTTGTCAGTTTTTTTTTGTGTACACACGATGGGCCGGCCCGATTCATAGGAGCCAGCAAAATTCTTTCAGCGAGAGCAATAGATCTGATCGCTTAAGGCGATAAATAGTCCCCGCGGTAAATTAAGAGTTGGACTTGGAATCAGGGTTCCAGTTCAAAAGAAGAAAAAGTGCAACGTTGGACTTTTCCCTGTTGTGGATGCTTTCCAAACGTGACTCCAATACATCCATCTATGTAACTTGTCTCTTTAGTTCATGTTCTAGTATCTCTCTCAACAACAACTTGTCTCTTTAGTTCATGTTCTAGTATCTCTCTCAACAACAACTTGTCTCTTTAGTTTATATTCTAGTATCTCTCTCAACAACTCATCTGGGGTGCACAAGAGAATATGTAAAAAAATGTCACCGTTGTGCTCTTCATTTTCTTTTGAAGCACTGAAGGCTGCTGCAAATGTACTTCTACGGGGATCACAATCACAATCAGATAGGCAAAACAAATTAAAAACAAAACCACCAGCACTTTTGTTGGATGCCTGGTAAGTCAATCACCAGTTGCTCTTCTTTCTACACCAACAGAAACAAGTAGCATATGGCACACTGCTTGAACTAAAACCCGGGAGGAAACAGAAAATACATCTACAAGTTGAGCGTTTTTGCCAAAAGAAAAAGAGCAAAGGGTCTCCAGGTTCTGCAGACTGAAGATCCATGGATTGAAGAACATGCACTGCCGCCTCACACCTGCACGCCTATTAAATTTGCCACTCTGCCCTGTAGAGAAACATTAGTGCCAAGTTAGAAACAAGATACGCCACACACAGAAAAATATCGCCAGAATACAAGTACCAACGCAAGCGGAAGGCATTTGTCCATGCAAACAAGAATCCAAACACAGAAAAATACAGAAAGGTTTATAGGGGGCTGGCTTGGCTTGGGAATCAGCCCGGGAGTTCACGGTCTTCTTTTGGAACTACAAAAGGCTGAAGACCCCAATGTTCTCTTCTTGTCTGCAAACTTGGATGGGTTGCAACGTTTAAAAGGGATGTTATATATGCCAAACATGGAGGTGAGGGACTGCGATGGGCGGAGCAGAGGTTTGCTTTGCACTGGAAACGGAGCGTGAAGTTTACGAAAACCCATGTGATGTCAGGGTATCACATTGGCGTTGACAAGATTTGGGGCGGGGCGTGGTTGTATGGAGGTTGATGGGTTTGTATGGTGAGCCCAAGGCAGCGGAATAGGAGAATACTTGGAGGTTGCTGCTATTGTTGCATGGACAGTCTAATTTGCTATGGACATGCTTTGGCTATTTCATCAATCAAGTGCTTTTTGCAACTGAGAAGCAGGGGGGAAGAGCCTACATCTAAGATTTGCATGGACAGATTTAGGCAAGCTTTGGAGTTCTGTGAACT
>NC_057807.1:651220815-651226817 GCF_018294505.1 Triticum aestivum | reverse complement strand
AGCACAAAACCACCAAGATGGGAAATACGTTCAAGAAAGGGTAGACAGGGCCGAGCCAAATTTGGGTTAATGCACTCGCTACCCGGGTTACAAAGCGATAAATGGGGCTCCTAGACACTCCGACCACTAGCCTGTTATCCTTGTGCTGGAGCCAGAGTACCATGTCAGGGCCAATGTGAGGATAACGGCCCATCCAAAGTTTGAAGCCAATTGGCCGGAGGAGGAGCAGTGCGTGGAGGTGGTTCAGAATGCTTGGAACCTGGCTCTTCTATCCGGGGGACACTACTCTTGCTGATGTGATTAGAAAAGTGGGGAGCGAGCTCCACTCTTGGAGCCGGAAGGTGCTTGGTGATCTCAAGAATCGTATAAAGAAGTTGAAGAAAGAGCTGAGTCGCTGCAGAAGGAGGGCAATCTCTCAGGAGTAGGTCTGTTCTGAGCAGCTGGTTCAGTATAAAGTTGAAAGCCTTCAGAGCAAAAAGAATATGTTTTGGAAGGAGCAGGCCCATGCTCATTGTTTGAAGGGGGGGCCGAAACACAAGCTTCTTCCATGCTTGTGCTTCGGGGAGAAAACGGGTGAATCATATGAAAAGTCTGAAAGAAGATGTCGGAGGCGTGGTCGAAGGGGGGTAGATTTGAAGGCCTTTATTGCTAACTAATATCAATCTCTCCTTTCTTCATCTGCAGGACATCACCAGGTTGAGTTACTTAACAAGGTTGCCCGGCTTGTTAATTCTGATATGAATCAGTACTTGCATCAGGTCTTTACCCGAGAGGAGACCAAGGAGGCTTTGAACTCGATGGGAGATCCTCAAGACCACGGAGCCGGATGGTATGCCTGCAATTTTCTACAAGAGATCTTGGGAGCTTGTGAGCAAGAAAGTACAGGCAGAGGTAGTTGCTGTGTTCCATGTGGGTGCAATCCCAGCAGAGTGGAATGAGAGATCATCATCCTTATCCCAAAAGTCAGAAACCCTAACCGACTTAAGGACCTGAAGCAAATCAGCCTCTGCAATGTGCTGTACAAGGTGGTTGTGAAGGTCCTTGCTTGCCATAAATTCTATGGCACCTGATAGTTAACAGGAGTTTATATTTCCCATATAAAAAATAATCCAGTAATCGCTAACAAATAATGGAGCAAAAAAAAGAGCAGAACAAGCAAGCAGCTGAACGACCCATGAGAGCACATAATGGAGAAAAAGGACAGGGGAGTGAACTACCTAGATACCGCTGGTGCTTGCGATCTCCGCATCAACCACAAATACTTTCGTGTTGAACCAGTCTCTACTGAATCTGTAAAACCGCTAATAAGTGCAGGAACTGAAGTTTATTTGCATCAGGAATGAAATTTTTATTTGAAAAACTTACACACTCTCAACTGTATGTGAGCTGATAAAGGTATGGCCCATCACAAGATCACATAAGAACCTAGGAAGCGCTTCATCAAAATGATAAGCAAATGCTAAATCTACCTCTTCTATTGTGAAGGTGGGAGGCTGCCACATACATAAATAAATATAGTAAATGTCTCAGAAATTCAGAATATAACAAGACAGTGGAAACATAGTAATTGTCTCGGAATATAACAAGACAGTGAAAACAAATATTTGCGATCATACCTTTGTTTTATTAGGATGGGTCAAGAAATTTCTCAGGAAATCAAACCATGAGATCTTGTCTTCTGAGTAGGAGCTCTGGAAACTGTAAACTTCCTTAAAACAATCAACTAACTGCGCCACATTAGTCCAAGAAGGTAGATTGGAGGGGTGCATCACATGTGGTCCCAGAATCATCTTGGTGGACTCCTGCAGATTCTCAGCTTGGTATCTAATGTATCTGTGCACTTCTAAGATCAGACCCTCAACCGCACCAGGGGACAACATTGACACATGATTCCTCAAATAGGCCTTGAAGGCATCCGAGGTACTTGCACCAACTGGCATAGCATTCAAAGTCTGGAGAAGGTGGTCCACGTGCACAGGAAATACACCAGCTATGGAGCGTGGAAACTTCCAGGTGAATAGCTGCTTCAAGACCCGGCCTAGGGCTCTCATATCATGTTCATAACCGAGAGGAGTATAGTCTGCATGGTTAGACTTCACATGGTTTTCATTGATTACATAGCTATCCAACAGAGGTAAGTAGATGACATTCTCATGTGTAAAATTCCCATTGAGGGAAATCCCTCGAAGATGTAAGAGATGGAGCATTTCAAATAATTTATGCATGGTGCATCTACCCAAGGTCCTCATGATATGCTCTGTCCCTGCACGGGTCCTCCCTCTCCTTATTCTCCTTATTTTACCCATTAATTCGGGAATGACAGTGCGTTCCTCAAAGAGGTCATCATGACTGAAGCTTTTAATCCGGTCCTCAAATCTAATACCCTTGAATGACATGTCTCTGCATATAGTATCACGAAAGGTTAGTCAAGTGAACAGAAATCAGAAACTCAATACAAAGAAGTGAACATATGTGCTCACATCGTTTCCACACCACCCCTCACACGAGGCTGGACCTTAACCGTTGAGTTTTGACCTATTTTTTGCGATAGGATGGACCGATCTAAATCAAGCACATGCTGCTCGTATCCGACATAAAAGTCTGGAATGTAGCAGTTAGTTTTCAGCATTGCTTCTGCAATTGCTGAGCCCAGGTCTGCTTCAGGTGTTCGTTGAACGGACACCCTGCGGCCATTTATGTCAACGAAAAACTGCACCAGAAAAACATGGCATGCGTATATTAAACACTAATCAGTTTGAATCAACATCGCTAAGTAGATTAGTCATACAGTTACCTGGATAATTGAGTCTAAGTTTGGTGGATGATGTGCCTCTAAAGGCTCCTCTTGGGGTATTACACCTCCATTGGTGGATGATACATTGTTTAAACTGCCTGCATCAGTGTGAATGGTTAACACGTACGGAAACTAGAAAAGACACAATGGTGTGAAAAGACATCAATATACTAACCATGCCTCACATGAACCTTCGGGAAAAGCTTAGTATTATGTTTTTTCTGGTCTACCACAAAATTTACTGGTAGTATATGCTCGTTCTCGAAAGAGGCATGTGCCTTGCAACAAATAAGAAACACATCAAAATGGCAAAGGTCAAGAAAAAACTAAACATGATATTGACAGGTCATCATGCTGTTGGTTTACCTTCCGGATTCTGTCCGTTTTATGAAAAAGGACTTCACAGAACTGATCTTCACTTACCCCATCTCTATACAGAAGATAAGAACGATTAGTCACCCAATTTCTTAACTGGGCAAGATGAAAATAGTACTACGAATTTGTGCACATACCTGAAGACAACCCTCTGAGGCCTCCTGCCAGTCTTCCTGCGGAAGGTAATCAGCAATTCACTGAAGACAAAATCATGTCAGGTGCCATCGACAATAATCGTATATCTAATCACATGACTTACTTCATTTTGCCGCCATTAGCGGTAACCTTCTGTGAATCTTTGCTCGAATTAAAGAGGTCTTCCAGTACCTCCTGCATGTATGGTTGGGCAGAGGCAAGACCTCCATACTTGGAGGTTTCTGGCTTATCCATTGATGCCACCACCTGCATTAATCCAATAAAAATAACAAGTGAGAAAATTTGAATTGCAGCTACTCAAGATTATGCTCTAATTACATTGTACTCCCTCCGTCCTAAAATAAGTGACACGACTTTGTACTAAAGCTAGTACAAAGTTGAGTCACTTATTTTGGGACGGAGGGAGTACTCGGCAGTTATGTGCATGACAATAATTATATTTGAAAGGTCAAGTTGCAAAGATCATATAATAAATTGAGAAATCTTCAGCTACCGGAAAACTAACAGGAGCAGTAACTATGACTGTTGGAACTTCAGACACAAATGGTGCACCATTCTCCAGATTATCTATGGTCCCCCCATTAATGATTTTCTGTGTGATCATCTTGAACTCCCATTCAGCCCTGCAAATCCAAAGAGAGTAAGTAGCTACAACGGATAAGCAAGTTGCTATTAAAGGAAGTGACCCTAACTAAATAATTAAATCTGACCTTTCATTATCTTTCATTTCCGGATCAATCAGTGTACCAGAAAATTCCTCTGATTCAGAAGGAAGTGAATCTGCAGTGCAAAGACTCTCTCTTCCATCATAGGCGGGCAATTCTCTGCAGTTGTCTGTGGTTCCTCCATTAACCATTTTCTGCAGGGAAAAGACTCAAATGAGACCTATCATTTGCACCACCATCAACACCACGTGTACTACGTATGAAATAATGAGCCAAGTCACGAACAAGCTCAACAGTTTTTCAATTTAAGTGACTAGTTTGAAAACTCAAAGTGCAAACAGCAAAAAATTTGAGTTACTACATAAAAAATAATGACCTGACATTCTTCAACACATTGAGCAAAACCAAAGAAGAAACTCAACAAGTTTGCCATGTATTTAGTTCCAAGGAAAAACTGGGTATGAAAACAATGAAAAAGTAAATACCTTGTTAATCATGTTCCACTGTCCAATACTTAGCGCACAAGTTTTCTCCTTTCCATAATCATGACATCTCAACTGAAACATACAAAAGGATGTGATTATTGCAAATCCTCCCCCCATGGTAACAGGTTGCAGTGTGCATAGCATGTTCTCTAAAACTATCAGAATAGTACCTTGACAAGGTTCCTGTCTGTCGGAGGTCGCGAGGCATCACTTAAGTTGAGGAACTCTAGCACAAACTGGACCACCTTCACAGGCTTGAAGAAGGATGTTGCAGATATATCTGAATAAGAAATGCAGATCATCAAATAAATAAGGGTAGAGACACTGCAATCAGATAACAGTAACAGTGACAGACAGGGGAGGGGAGTACCAATATTGAGTGAAAACCCCATCTGTGTTTGACGTAAGCTCTGGTAGTAACCTCTCCAGCACTCTAATCCTTCACCAATGTCTCCTCTCTGATCAAACGTGGTGGAGAAGAAGGATCTGGACACTGTGACATAGCTGCAATGAAAATTTATTGCCAGCAGTAGTGTTAGGGCTCCAGAAAACTAGCTAGTATGATCAAGAAAAAATGATAGCGAGAAAGTGGAATGTGGATGTCATACTTCCAGGATGGTGACTCCCTGAGGGCAACATCAAGCACTTGAATGGTTTCTTGAGGCATATCCCTCTGTCTTCCTTTCATAAACTGCTGAAAGTGGTACAGGTCTGTCCTCCCAGCAACTTTAATGGTGATCTTGTACTCCCTTTCAGCCCTGCAAATGAAGAGGGAGCAAGTTAGTAGGTACGATGAATAAGCAAGTTCATCACATTGAGGGAAGCGATCCTAAGTGCAGAATCCAATATGACCTTTCTTTGTCTTTCTTTTGCAGATCAACCAGTGTAACAGCAAGCTCCTCTGACTCAAAAGGAAGTGAGCCTGCAGCGTAAAGACTCTTTCTTCCATCATAGGCGGGCAATTTGCCCCCAAGCGTTCCGTGCAACTTGATTAGCTCACTGAGTACCTCCCTGTTCACAGCTCTTGAGTTTGACTCTTGGTTAATGGAAACCTACAGCGCAAGCAACACATTTAAACATCATTATGTATGCAAAAAATAAGGGATGCTCTGTTCTACATTCAGTACATAGAACAGAGACAATCAGACCTCTGATTTGTCCAGTCATTTAAAATAAATGAAATCGTATATTTTAATTCTCTGAACTTGTGCTATATTTCACATTCAAAATAGTCCAAGCGTGCAAGTTTAAGTAACACACCATAATAGAAAGCAGTCAATGTGTAAAGGGAGACTACCGGACCGTAGAATTCAGTAAATCAGTACACAGAATTAGACAGTAAACGAAATCAACAGATATTAACTTCGCAGGAATGGAAATCTCGCAACACATATATACCATTGTGTGGCCTCCATTTCGAATTAGACTCACAAAAGAAATTCCACTTGATGGTGTGATGTTCGATCATGTTTAGAAACTAGTGGCGAAGGACGCTGGATCCCCAAACGGGACACCCAATACCGGGGG
>NC_057807.1:651203156-651220564 GCF_018294505.1 Triticum aestivum | reverse complement strand
AAAGGATTTTCTTCGCACAGCCATACTAGGTTCCTGACCAAGACTAAGGGCCGCGGCTGAGCAGGCCGGCGGGCAACGCCGGAGGCGGAGAAGGGGTGGCGGCGTTGGGTGAGGAGGGGTTGAGTGGGAGGCTGTGACGGCATGGAGGGGAGGGTGGGAGGCTGTGGCACGAATCTCGTCGCAATATAGAACAAAATAATAAACCGACCTATGTACTTGTGTGTACTAAATAAATTGCTACTCGTACTAAAATAGTTCGCCGTCAATTCACAAATAGTAGTACACGTCAAATCTACGTTCCCTCAAAAAAGAAAAATACACGCGCAAAACAGATTGAACACTACGGATGGAGATTAACGTGATATAAGCACAGAAGCAGTTGTACACATAATTTCAGTTGTACGTGTCTATACCTCGATTGCGATCACACAAAAAGAGCGAGCAAATCGTCCTCCTAAGACTCGAACGCCATGGAAAATCTCCAAAGGAAAGAAAGTTGGGGACGACGTACTACACGCTAACACAGAGAACCAGATTTACACGGAGCACGGCCTCAGCGTTGCATGCTGTGAACCAAAAACTGCAAGACCTGCCATGGGACCGCATGCAGGCAGAGAAAGCCCAAGGAATCGCAAGACTGCTTCGCCAAAAAATGCATGGCAGCCAACTACAAATAACACGGATGAACCCTGGTCAAGCATCTGACATCCGTATTGGTCCGTTGCTTTGCCACTTTGTCACCAAAGGAGGACAGTGAACAGACGAAAAAAAAAACCAGACGAAAAACATCCAAATCGACGGAAAAGGAGATAGAATGACTACTACCACTGCTAGTTTCCAAGATAAGAGCCTAAGCGAACAGGATCTATGCGTATGTGTAGGGTGTGCGCTCGACCAAACACCCATGGATAGATCTATCGATGATCGCGGATTACAGGAACACGTACGAAAACATGCAGGAAACGTCAGATCTGAACTACGAAACACAAACAGAAGCAGATCAAACATGGGAGATCACACAGAGTTGAAATACATAAACAGAGGGTACGTAGGGTGCAGGACGCGGTAGGGCGACATAGCTCACATCATAGTGGAACAGGTTGTTGTCGGCGACGCTGACGAGGAACTCCTTGCCGACGGTGCCGGCGCTGGGGCGGGCGGGGTGTGCGAGCCCAATCTTGAACACCGGCGCGTCGACCTCGGGCGCCTTCTCGGCCACAGGCTGGCCCACCTGCGTCGCCACGGCCGGCGCCAGCGCGGTCTCGGTGACGAAGAGATTCAGCTCGAGGTCCTTGGCGACGGCCGCGGTCGACGGCGTGGGGCTGGGCGGAGCGGGGGCGGGGGGCGGCTGGAACGGCTGGGCCGCAGCCGGCGAGGGCGTCGGAGGAGACGCGCAGATGGTAACCGGCGTCGAAGAAGACGCGCGGACGGTCGACGGCGAGGGAGCGTAGTGGAGCGGCAGAGCGGGTGCGGGGGCCGGGGCCGAGACGCGGGCCGGCTGGAACGGGGCCGCGGCCGGCGTGGGCGTCGGAGGAGGCGCGCGGATGGTGTCCGGCGTAGGGCAAGGCGCGCCCATGGTGACCAGGGTCGAAGATGACGCGCGGCCGGCGGACGGCGAGAGAGCGTAGGGGGGAGGCGCGGGGTTGCGGAAGACGACGGCCTGGTGAGGTCCCGTGGCGTTGGGGTTGTTGTAGATGGTAATCGCGGGCGTGGCTGGACGCGAGGCCGACGACGGCGGGCCCGGAGGCGGCCAACCCGTCCGCGCGCGTCCATCCCCGCGCCCTCCCGCCGGATCACCCCGCTCTCGGCCGTACCGCTGGTCCTGGTCGCCGCCGCCACGGCCTCCGCCTCCGCCTCCGCGGTAGGCCATGGCGGTGTAGGTGGTGGCGCGAGGACTAAGCTAAGCTACCCTTGCGTTGGATTGGGGGAGAAGATACGGGCGAGGCGAGAGGAGGGATAGCAATGGTGGTGCGGGTGTGAGGGGCGAGGCGGGCGAGGCCTGCGGCTTTTGTATGCTGAGCGGAGCCAAACCCTACCTGGTGGTGGTGCTCTACCGCGCGCATGGACTTGGAGGGAGGGGAGGGAAGGGAAGGAAAGGAAATAGGCAGGGCTTATCGGGTTCGAATTTCGAAATTCCGTCCGGATCTGCGCGTAAAAGGCCGTCGCTCAGAGGAGAAGCATCTGGAGTCGCTCTGGTGCCGGGGATGACAGCGTGCGTGGATGGGTGGTCTCGCAAATGCGCGGCGGTGCGAGGGCTTTTCTGTAAAGGTGCGCTCCTGGTTGCTTTTCTAACCACGGTTGCGAAATGGTAACCACGGTACGGTTTTTTTTTTTTGAGAGAGAGGTAACCACGGTACGGTTGGGAAAGGATGTAGACGGGAATTTCAAATTTCCACTCAGTTTTGTGGCGATTCCAATCGATGAAGGAAGGTTGTTCTACCAGCGGGTGAGCAATCTTCATTTTTGCCACACATTTGGTGATCTTGATTTTAGTTGTACACTTTGTTCATCTTTAAATATGGGCCCTGTGTTTGGATGATTTTTTTATCATGTGTATAGGAAATGCCCATTTCTTCCTTCACGTAGTTCCATCTGAAAAGATGTTTTCTTATTTGAATGTCTTTTTAGGGGAGCTCGATTTGTAAAGACTAGTGGAGCAGGAAGGGTACGCTCCATATGGAGTATCTCGCAAAAACAAAACAAAAGAAAAATATGGAGTAGACCAACTCGATCTCATACATGACGATGCTAAACCATATAAAGATGGCAAATGGTTTTTTTTGTAGTTGGACGGGAAATGGGACGATTTTTAATGCGGTGACAAATGAAGCCCCGGCCTGTCCCAAAAGCAGACGAGCGTACGTAGCCTCGCGCCTTGGGGAGCGCGCAGGGCGGGAGAGCGCGGGTCGCGTGCGCGCGCAGCTCTACCTCTTTCTCGTTTTCGGTCTCTGCAATGCAATGCGTCGTACGTGTGGTCTCAGCACCGGATGGAGCCAAAAAAAAAAAAAGGAAACCCAGGCCTTTGCGTGGGTGGGTGGGATCCCGTCTCCCCCAGACGCGCAGTGCAGATTATCAATGCCGGACGGGAGGGCATGCATGATCGGGCTTGGACACGCCCAGTATACCGATCCGATTCGCAAAAAGTAAGCAGCAAACTCAGTTTAATTTCTCCCCAAGCGCTAGACAGAGCAACGGCCAGAGGCCAGAGACGAGGCCCGACGCATCGCGCTTGCCATTCCGGTGCAACCACCTGACCATGTCCGTCCAAGGACCGGCTGCGGCCCTGCCTGTGCGGTCAAAAGCAAAAGCTTGGGCGGGGTGACGCGGCGCTGCCAGAGGGAGGGAGGATGTGCGTGGGATGTACGCGCGATAATCCCTTGCAATCAGACATCAGCGAGCAGCTGATTATCACGCACGCGACGAGAGAAGAAACCGTTTGTGGTTAGCTAACCTATCGCAATTCGCAAACGCGGCGAGAGAATAAATCATTCTAAGGCCTCGTTTGGTACAAGCCATCGTGGAGCTCGCGCCACCCATACGCGTCGGCGTCGGGGCTCAGGCCGCTGCCGCCGAGAGGGTCCGTCGGCACATCCGCCTCGGCCCAGAAGGGAGTCGCCGCATCCCACGCAGCTGCTTTTCTTCAACGGAGCATGCATGCTTCTCGTGGACGGCCGCTGGAGAGGCTCCTCGCTGCGTTTGGGCCGGGTGCTCTGAGGCATCCGCTGTACTAGTCGTCCGTGATACAGATGCGCCGCTGTGCCCAACTCCGGCTGCAAGCTCAGGCTGGACGGCGTGCGCCAGGCCACTTTCCATGACAGCCACACGCGGAGACCCATGCATGGTATGCGGGGTGGTGTGAGCACCGGCGTGTGTGCATGCATGCTCCTGGTCTGTGTGCTCTAGCGCATGAGTGTGTACTCCTGTTTTGTGTGTGAGTGGCCGTGCACGCCGGCATGCGTGCGTGCGTGCGTGCATGCGCTGGTGCATGTGGATGCCGGCGTTGCGTGCGCCACCTCGGCACAGAGGGGATTGACGAGAACGACTATATAGAAGATTTAATGGAATAAAGATTACACGTACAAGATTTTGATATAGCTATCACCATCGACCAAATAACATATCGGACTGGGGATTTTGGATGACGGGTCCATGACACACGCTACTAACATGGCACCCGCCAGGTTCGGGTTCGGGTAATGGTCGCCCAAACCCTTACACGTCTCAATATTTTTTGCCCAAACTCATACCCATACTCGCACCTTGGATTTCAAATTGATCCCATACCCGTACCCAACCGGGTGCGGGAATACTCGCGGGTAAAAATACCCATCTCGGCCACCTTGCCTAATTTACAGTTCATCATGTATTTTTTTTTAGCATTTTTGCATATAAACGCAAAATTTCAGCATGTATACTTCAAAATTTCAACAAATATTTACCATATTTTAGGATTTCAGCACATGCATATCACAATTTGTTGTGCGATGGAATAAAAAATGGTATTAATTTACAAAAGTGGGTGGAATAAGCATGAACAAGATGGCACCAAACAATCACATATGTAAGTGAACTTCTTAGAGAAACATTCACATATGTTCTTTCTTCCTTTTTCCAATTACAAGACAAACAAGAGGGACAAAAATTCCTATAATTTTCTTTTATTGAAGTTACTTCTGCAACCCCTACTTTAAAATGATCAAATGAAGGAGACTATAATAAGATCAACAAAATCAGAGACAAAATCATGAGTTCACAAAACAAGATCAACACATTTAAGTAAGATCATGCACATGGGTAAGGGGATGGGATTTTGGGTCGAGGTTAGTGGTTGCATTTTTGTATACCGGTATGCGGATCCGTGGGTATGGGTATTGCCTTCCCATACCCATACCCGGCTTACCTGATGGGTATATTTTTTCCCATTTATAAACCCATGGGTATTTATTTTTCCCAAACCCTTATCCTAATAGGGTTTTTATCCGTCGGGTTTGCGGGTTGCGGGTACCCATTGCCATGTTGACACGCTACATTAGATGCTTCATATGGAAACAATGTGTGCGATGAACATTCTATGACAACTACACTATCACGTACCGTTTGCAATGCGGCACACGTCACGCGGGATTATCTCTACTCCTAATGCATCAGTTGGTAGGATTGCACGGTTATTTTTTGTCCCCCACTTTTGTCTGGTTTCTCACCTCCCATCACCACTCTCCACGCCGGTTTATTTTTCTCTCCACTCTTCGTTTAGCAAAGCGGCACTTTCCTAACATACAAAAAATCACCGACTAAACTTTCCTAACTTATCCAAATCAATCGGTCTCTCTTATTAGTGCAATTTAGTTTAAGAAACAAATAACGGATTTTTTTTAAGTTAGACAGTCGGGGAAAACCCTACTGCATGTTTTTGTATTTATAACAAGGTGTCAACTTACAATGTACATGGAGAAGGGGGGGTGGGGGGAAGCAGAAGCCCTAATAAAGAGCTATGAGTACCAGGCTATGCTGTGAAGCTAAGTTACAAAGTCTACAATAGCCGACACAAGGTGTCTCTTATGCTCTGAGAGTCTATGGGCAATGTTGGCGAAATCATTTTTAAACATAGCTTGCTAAGTAGACAAAGAAGGCATGACTTTGAGGAAGTAGTTGTTATTCTTTTCTTTCCAAAGGCTCCATGCAACCACTAGGAAGATATCCATGATCAATTTTCTGTGATGTCCCCTTTTTAAGTGCGTCATCATGTCGAGTCGATTCCCATCCCTTGGCCATCGAATATTGAGTTTGTTCCAGCAAACTTCACTGAACTTGCAGTGGAAGAAAAGATGTTCAACTGTTTCCTCCACATGGTTTCCACAAAGCAGGCAGTCGAGGTTCGTCCCAATATTATAATGTCTTCTTTTCAACATGTTACGTGTGTTGAGATGATCCATCAGCAAGAACCACCCGAAAACTTTGATTTTAGGGATATTTTTGGCCTTCCAAAGCCATGCAAAAGCTTCATGAACAACTACCTCTCGAAAACAGAATTTTTAATATGAAGTTTTTTTGAATACGGACGCTCCCCAGGTGCAAATCCTTCTATCATTCGCCTCAGTAAGTTTGGTGGAGCTAACCTCAAGTTGGAGATATCTAAGTTCCTCATGGGCTTGCACTGAGAGAGGTAGTTGAAAGGCTTCTTTGATGTTAGAGATTGTAAGATCGAATTAACAGAAACATCTTCCATAATGGTGTAAGAGAAAGCTCTGGGGAAGCTCTCCTCTAGGATGTGATGATTCCAATCGTCCTTCCAAAAGAGAGCGGTCGCGCCACTATGGATTATCACTTTGGTTACTCCGCGGTATATAGGCATGAGCTTCACCAATTCGCGCTACCAAAAGGAACCACATGTTGGCATTGCATGAGGGACTACATTAACGTAATAAGTGTCCCAAATTAACTTCACCCAAGGTATATCTAGTTGGTTGTAGAATTTGTGAAGCAGTTTGAGCAACAATGCATCATTTTGAATTTTGAGATTGAGCACTCCCAATCCCCCATTTCTTTTTGTGCGACATACTAGATTCCATGCAGCAAGCGAATTAGACTTGTCCCCTGCTTATGTTTTCTTCATCTAGAGGCAATGTCTTCGAATCTTGTCAAGTTGTTCAATTATTTTTGGGGGGAGTCTCAACACACCCATTGGATAGATGGCAAGTGAGGTGACAAGCGAGTTCATGAATGCTAGTTTACCCACATACGGCATTAGAGACATGGCAGCCGTGATCCTACCTTCCGCTTTGCACACCCAGGGGGTCATATCGGCACCGTCGGCTTTGTGGTCCCAAGTGGGAGGCCTGGGTAGGTGAATGGCATGCTCGCAATGGTGCACCCAAAAATGGCAGCAATGTCTTTACATTTGTCCTCCGGGGTATTGATAGGTATTAACGTGGATTTGTGAAAGTTGATATGGAGGCCGACCGAGGCGGCATAATTAGTGAGGATGGTTTTCATATGTGCGGCTTGTTCCACGCAGGTGGGCATGATGATGATCGTGTCATCCGCATACTGAATCAGAGGGTAGTTGGCTGCATCTGTCGAGGGAATGGGCAACTGCAAAATGTTGGCTTCTAGGGCCTTGTTGATGGCATTCTGAAGGAGATGGGAAGCTAACACAAAGATCAGAGGGGAGAGGGGGTCCCCTTTGTCGGACCATGCAATGACACCAAAATTGCTTCCCTGGTACGCCATTTAGTAGCACTGAAGATTACCCAGACGATGAAATACTTGTGAACCAAGAAATCCATTTGGCGTTAAACCCCATACTCTGCATGATCTGGATAATCGCAGCATGTTCAACCATGTCAAATGCTTTGGCAAAGCCCAATTTGGGAAGGATGATTTCACGTTTGGAGGCTTGACATTGGTGTATATACTCAAACACCCAAGAAAGACAATCATGGATGGATCTCTGATAACCCACAAGTATATGGGATTGCAACAGTTTTCGAGGGTAGAGTATTCAACCCAAATTTATAGATTCGACACAAGGGGAGCCAAAGAATATTTGCAAGTATTAGCAGCTGAGTTGTCAATTCAACCACACCTGGAGATTAATTATGTGCAACAAAGTGATCAGTAGCAAAGTAGTTTGTGAAGGAAATATGCCCTAGAGGCAATAATAAAGTTGTTATTTTATATTTCCTTATTCATGATAAATGTTTATTATTCATGATAGAATTGTATTAACCGGAAACTTGATACAGAACAGCTGATGTGGCACGTGTGATGATGTGGATGCTCTGCATGTTGAGATAAATCCTATAGTGGGGATCAATCTCTTAGGTATAATAGATGTGTGAATACATAGACAAAACAATGTGTCCCTAGTATGCCTCTACTAGACTAGCTCGTTGATCAAAGATGGTTAAGTTTCCTAGCCATGGACATGAGTTGTCATTTGATAACGGGATCACATCATTAGTGGAATGATGTGATGGACAAGACCCATCCATTAGCTTAGCATTATGATCGTTTAGTTTTATTGCTACTGCTTTCTTCATGTCAAATATATATTCCTCCGACTATGAGACTATGCAACTCCCGGACATCGTAGGAATGCCTTGTGTGCTATCAAACGTCACAACGTAACTGGGTGATTATAAAGATGCTCTATAGGTATCTCCGAAGGTGTTTGTTGGCTTGCAATAGATCAAGATTAGGATTTGTCACTCCGAGTGTCAAAGAGGTATCTCTGGGCCCTCTCGGTAATGCACATCATATGAAGCCTTGCAAGCAATGTGACTAATGAGTTAGTTGTGGAATGATGCACTACAGAACGAGTAAAGAGACTTGCCGGTAACGAGATTGAACTAGGTATGAAGATATCGATGATCGAATCTCGGGCAAGCAACATACCGATGACAAAGGGAATAACATGTTGACATTGCGGTTCGACCGATAAAGATCTTCGTAGAATATGTTGGAACCAATATGAGCATCCAGGTTCCGCTATTGGTTATTGACTGGAGAGGTGTCTCGGTCATGTCTACATAGTTCTCGAACCCGTAGGGTCCGCACGCTTAACGTTCGATGACGATAGGTATTATATGAGTTATGTGTTTTGGTGACCGAAGGTTGTTCGGAGTCCCGGATGAGATCACGAACATGACGAGGAGTCTCAAAATGGTCGATAGGTAAAGATTAATATATTGGAAGGTTATATACGGACACCGGAATGGTTCGAAGAGGTTCGGGGATTTTTTCGAGTACCGGGAGGTTACCAGAACCACCCCCCCTGAGAAAGTTAATGGGCCTCATGGGCCATAGTGGAGAGGAGAGGGCAGACCACGGGAGGTGGCGCCCCTCCCCGAGCCAATCTGAATTGGACAAGGGGTGGGGGCGCGCCCCCCCTTTCCTTCTCCCTCTCCACCTCTTTCCCCTTCCCTCCTCTCCGTAAAAAGGAAAAATAGAGGGGGTGAAAGTGCAACTATCCCTAGGTGGTTTTGGTAATTCCTAACAACATATAGCTCATTGAGCTAATGCTATTTCAAGATAAATATTTCAGGAAAGCTCAATGATTGGCGTGGCATGGATGAGAAAAGTGGATCCCTCAAAATGCGAAGGACAAAAGAATTGGCTCAAGCTCAAAGCTCAAGACTCTACATTTTCTATTTTAGTGATCCAAGATCACATTGAGTCTATAGGAAAAGCCAATACTATCAAGGAGGGATGAGGTGTTGCTTAATGAGGTTCTTGCTCAAAATGCTTAGTGATATGCTCTAAAGCCCTCAATTACTTTCTCACATCCACATATGACCTAAAACAAAAGTCAAACTCGGCCCCACCGATTCTTTCTATCCGGCGCCACCGAGTTCAGATGTCATAGCCACTGCAACAAACCCTAGGCAAATCGGTCTCGCTGATAGGGATCTCGGTCTCACTGAGATGGGATTGTAATCTCTCTGTTTCCCTTCGTAACATTTCGGTACAACCGAGATGAGCAATCGGTCCCACCGAGATTGCAATGCAAACTCTCTGTTTCCTTTTCGTAACCTTTCGGTCTCACCGAGATGAGCGAATCAGTCCCACCGAGTTTACCTGACCAACTCTCTAGTTAGCTTATTACCAAAATCGGTCTCACCGAGTTTGTGTAATCGGTCTCACCAAGATTACGTTATGCCCTAACCCTAACCATATCGGTGCTACCGAGTTGCATGTGGGTCCCACCGAAAATCCTAACAATCACTAGATTTGCTGAATCGGTCCGACCGAGTTTCACAATCCGGTCCCACTGAGATTGGTAAGTTGTGTGTAACGGTTAGATTTTATGTGGAGGCTATAAATACCCCTCCACCCACTCTTCACTCGTGGAGAGAGCCATCAGAACGTACCTACACTTCCAACTTACATTTTTTGAGAGAGAACCACCTACAATTGTGTTGAGGCCAAGATATTCCATTCATACCATATGAATCTTGATCTCTAGCCTTCCCCAAGTTGCTTTCCACTCAAATCTTCTTTCCACCAAATCCAAATCTTGTGAGAGAGAGTTGAGTGTTGGGGAGACTATCATTTGAAGCACAAGAGCAAGGAGTTCATCATCAACACACCATTTGTTACTTCTTGGAGAGTGGTGTCTCCTAGATTGGCTAGGTGTCACTTGGGAGCCTCCGACAAGATTGTGGAGTTGAACCAAGGAGTTTGTACGGGCAAGGAGATTGCCTACTTCATGAAGATCTACCCCTAGTGAGGCAAGTCCTTCGTGGGCGACGGCCATGGTGGAATAGACAAGGTTGCTTCTTCATGGACCCTTCATGGGTGGAGCCCTCCCTGGACTCGCGCAGCCGTTACCCTTCATGGGTTGAAGTCTCCATCAACGTGGATGTACGATAGCACCACCTATCGGAACCACGACAAAAACATCTGTGTCTCCTATTGCGTTTGCACTCTCCAAACCCTTCCCTTTACATTCTTGCAAGTTGCATGCTTTACTTTCCGCTCCTCATATACTCTTTGCATGCTTGCCTAAATTGTGTTAAGATTGCTTGACTTGTGCAAAGTTGCTAAAATCTGCCAAGAACTAAAATTGGGAAAAGGACAGATTTTTATTTGGTCAAGTAGTCTAATCACCCCCCCCTCTAGACATACTTTCAATCCTACAAGTGGTATCAGAGCTTTGGTCTCCATTTGCTTTGATTTCCATAGCTTTTGGTAGTCATAGCGTTGGTTTCACAACCTAGGAGAGTATGGCGTCTAGCGAGGGAAATTACCACCGTAGAGGTCCTTACTTTGATGGTACTAATCTTGCTAGTTGGAAGCATAAGATGAAAATGCATATTCTTGGACATAACCCCACCGTATGGGCTATTGTGTGTATTGGCTTGCAAGGTGAATTCTTTGATGGGAGAGAACCGAACCGTGAAGCTAGCGCGGAAGAGTTGAAGATTCTACAATACAATGCCCAAGCTTGTGATATCCTCTTCAACGAATTGTGCCCCGAAGAATTCAACAAAATCAACCGTCTTGAGAATGCAAAGGAAATTTGGGACACTTTGATTGACATGCACGAAGGTACCGTCTCCATCAAGGAATCCAAATTGGATGTGCTTCAAAGTCAGTTTGACAAGTTCAAGATGAAGGATGGTGATGGTGTCACTAAAATGTACTCTAGGCTTGCTCTCATCACAAATGAGATTGTCGGCTTAGGATGTGAAGAGATGACCGACAAATTAATCACCAAGAAGATCCTAAGAGCCTTGGATGGAAAATATGATACCGTGTGCACATTGATCCAAATGATGCCCAATTACAAGAATCTCAAGCCAATGGAGGTCATTGGAAGAATTGTTGCTCATGAGATGTCACTCAAGGATAAGGAGGAGCTCCACAACAAGTCAAGTGGTGCTTACAAAGCCTCATGTAAAGATACCACATCGTCAAGTGAGAAACAAACCTTCAATGAAGAATTGAGCCTAATGGTGAAGAACTTCAACAAGTTCTATAAGAGTAGAAGCAAGGAAAGAAGTTCCAAGTCAAGGTCCTACAATGACAAAAGATCTTCGAGTCGAGAGCGTAATTGCTACAATTGTGGAAGACTTGGACACTATTCCAATGAGTGTACGGCTCCCTACAAGAGAAGAGAAGAATCACCTAAGAAAAGAAGTAGAAGAGAAGAATCACCACCAAGAGAGAGAAGGAGTAGAGATGATCGTTATGAACGAAGAACATCCCGGAGAAGCAAGGATTCAGAAAGGAAGGACAAATCTTGAAAGAGCTACACAAAACGAAGACATCAAGCTCATGTTGGTGAATGGGTATCCGGCTCTGACTCCGAACATCACTCCGAGAGAAGCTATCACTCCGACTCAGAATATACTCAAGATGAAGGTGTTGCCGGTCTAGCACTTGTGTCAACCAACTCCTACGACATATTTGATTCACCAAATGAAGGACTTGGAAGATGCTTCATGGCTAAAGGCCCAAAGGTATCACACCCCGAGTATGTTGATTTCAATAGTGATGAAGATGACTTGCTAGGTGATGATGATTTACTTGTTGACAACTCTAGTGATGAATACTATGATGAAACGTCAATTAATCATGCTAATCAATATAAAAGGAATGACAATGATAAGGAGAATATTGAGCTTCTAACTAAAGAACTAAACACTCTTAAGTTAGCTCATGAAACTATCTTAGGAGATCATCGAGAACTTTGAAGGACTCATGAGAAGTTACGTTTTGAAAAACTCAACCTTGAGCAAGAGCATGAGTTCTTAAAGGCTATCAGTGATGATCTTCGCAAGAAAAGTTCTTCTTACATTGCCAATCGTTTACTCTTATCTACTTACATGCCTCAAGTTAAGTCTAGTAACAAGAACAAGAAAGATTCATCCTCTAGTAGTAACAACAATCATCATGCTAAATCCAATGTTGTTTCTTCTAGTAGTTCTCTTGATTCCACTAATGATTCTCTTAGCCAAGTTACACTTGAGGAATAAAACAACTTATTGAAGGGAATTATAGAGAAAGGTGTTTACAAGAGCCTTGCCGGAAGTAAGCAATTCGAGGAAATTGTACACAAGCAAGGAAGGCACCGGAAGAACCAACGTGTTGGTTTTGAACGAAAGTTCAATGCCAATGGAGTTGAGTGGGAAGAAGATCAATACCCCGAGACAAAGTTTGTTCCTCAACAAGAGAAGTATGATCCTACTTCTTTCAAAGGGACACAAGCTCAAGATGATCTTCCACCACAAGACCACAAGCAAAAAGGCAAGGACAAGCTTCAAGAGGAGATTGATGCATTTGAAGAAGCTCCTAAGGCCTTGGTCAAGTGGGTTCCCAAGACTACATCAAGTTCTACTTCATCAAGTATGACTACAACTCCAAGGATTCCCATCAAGATGGTGTGGATCCCGAAGAAGAAGAACTAGAGAGTTCTTGAGGGTGACTCCGCCAACATACTTCACTCTTATCATTTGGGCAAGAACAAGTGCAATCAACTTCCACATCTTGCACTAGTACAAGGAGTCACAAACCCTCTTGTTGGTAAGACAAGGGACAAGGTAACCCAATGCTTTCATAGACATCATTTTGTGCGTGCATCACTCTCCTTGTGGGACTAACCCGTGCAGGTATTGAAAGTGCAACTCACTCCAAAGGATTGCTCCAAATGATCTACATCGACATAGAGCATCCACATCTTCAACACCTGCATGAAGTCATCATCGACAAAACCCAAGGTTAGTTCATCCCTCTTAGGGGGGATCTCACATCTAGGGGGAGCTTTACTCTAAGAATTGAGCTAAAGCAACTCTAATGGTGTGAACACAACACTGCATTATGTAAAAGTGGTAACCCCACTTGTGCTTAAACAATGAGTATGACCTATGATCAAATGTTCTCATTTGACTCCTAAGTCAATATACTCATATATAGATGACCTAGTCATCGCCAATTGCTTGATAGATGCTAGAATGGTTGTGCATGCTTTGCCACATATTTCATTTGTCATTTTATTATGTGAGCATGTTGGTTGCATATTTCACTCATTCGAGGACATCCACTTGTAGTTTTGATTGTTGGTTTCTTTTCTTTTGCCAAGTGGATGGACAAGAATGACTAAGAACCTTCTCTAGCTATCTATGCTTTTCTTGTCTCAAACTCTATTCATGCTACATCACAAGGTTTGATCAAGTCAGATTGGAACCACTCTGTGTGAGGAGCACTCGGAGTCCCCGATTCGTCATAGACTTAAAACTTCCAAAACTTCTTTGTGCGTTTTGGTCTGACCGATTCATCCATTTCGGTCACACCGAGATCACTAAGTCGATCTAGGTTTTCAATCTCGGTGCAACCGATTTGAACTTTTTGGTCACACCGAGTTGCAGTAACTGCTTGCAGTTATGCATCTCAGTGCCACCAAGTTGTTCAACTCGGTCACACCGACAGGGTCAGGCTATTTATATACCTGGGCCAAAATTTGGAAATTTCTCCAAACCCCTTCGCCCGCGCTCAGCCTGCTCTGCCTCCCTGGGTCTCCGGATTGTCCTCCTCGTCGCCAGCTGCCTCCCGCAGCTAGTCTCCACCGCTGTCAGCGGGAATTGTCTTTGTCATTGCCGTCGTTGCCGCCGTATCAGGTCCATCGCCGCACTTACGGTACGGACTTGATCCTTGTGCTAATCTCTCTCCGATTCCTAGCACATTGTTTTGCCATGTCTCTTGCCATGATTGAGATCACCCTATCCAGTGAAATCACTCTGTAGATTAGTTGTGGATTGAAAATTTAGGGTTAGGTTTCCGCCGAAATCATCTCAGACCAATCGAGTTATGGAAATCGGTTCCACCGATTTGGCTTAGGCCATTGCACATGTGATTCCCGGTCTGACTGAGAATTGCAAATCGGTGTGACCAAGTTCAGGACTTTGTGAAACCCTAGCAGTCTCGGTGCCACCGAACTGTGACTCGGTCTGACCGAGTTCACTAGTTTAGGTTCCAAAAGCTGCTTCGGTATCGCCGAGTTTACAAATTTGATAGCTCCGAAATGCTTTCTTTGGAAAACTAATACTAAGTTTTTGACTCATTCTTTTGCAAAAACCTCTGTACTTTGTGATGCTCATCCCATTCTACCTCATCTATATCTGTTCACAGGGTCTGCTGTCTGTGTTTGCATCATGTTAGATCAGAGTGACAGTCAGAACAAGTCTGAGGAGCAAGTTCACATGAGTGAGGGCACTAGTCCCTCTAGCAGCTATGATGGTAGCAGGAGCACACCCAGGAACTTGCCAAAGGCAGCCATCCGAGCCAGAAAGAAGAGAACCTCAGATTCTGAGGGTGAGTACTATGTGGCAGTTGAGGACGAGTCCACATCTAAGAAGAAGGTGTTGAAGAAGGAATATGGCACAACTGCTGCCACTAAGCCTGGTATGAGGACCAAAGCACCTGTAAGAAGAATTCCCATGTCTAAAGCCAGAGCATCTACTCAAGTAACTTTGGAATTTGAACCCAAAGAGGCTGCTGCAGAAGGGAAGAAAAGGAAAGAAAGGGTCAAGAAGACCATGGCCAGAGTTATTGGACAACCCTCTATGATGGAAGAAGAGGAAGAGGTTGCTGCACCAGCACCTAAAGCTCAAAAGCTTACGGGAGATGCTATAAGGTCCGGGGCTGCTCCATCTAAGCCCAAAGATGCTCCCAAAGCTGCTGCTCCAAAACCCAAGTCTGCACCCAAAAGGAACACTAGGAGTATTCCACCTGCAGAGAAGAACAAGGCCCCAGTGCCTGAAGCTCCTATGGAAGAAGAAGATGATGAGTCACATGTCTTGAGGAAGTTGAAGCCCAAAATTCTAGATCACAATGATGCTCATCCAATAGCTGAGGACATGAAGCTCAGGAAGGATGCAGGACTCAGACAGTGGAGATTGACTGACCCCTACGCAGTCAGGAGAAGAACTGCTGTGGACTACAGGTTCCATACAATGGAACACCAGAACTTCTATGAGACAGTGCTGCTTGACAGGAAGCCTATAGTCTGTGATATGAGATGGGTGGACTGGAAGTACATCAGGGACAATGAAGAGCACTATCCTGGAGTTTATGATAGTTTCAAGTCTTGTGGAGTAGAGAACTTTGTTGGGCAGAAGCTCACAAATTGGAATGATGAGCTTATTATGCACTTCTACTCCACAGCTCATTTCTACCCAGATGGAAGGATTGTCTGGATGTCTGAAGGTACTAGGTACCAATCAACAGTTGAAGAATGGGCAAAATTGATCAATGCTCCTAAGCAGAATGAGGATGACTTGGATGTCTATGCCAAGAAGAAGAAGGATCACAACTCCATGGCACATATGTACAGAGAGATCCCAGATGCTGCACTTGAGACACACAAGTTTGGGTCAGTACATTACCTATTGTCAGGTTTGCCAACAATCAACTGGATCATCAGGCATACTTGATACGTCTCCAACGTATCTATATTTTTTGATTGTTCCATGCTATTATATTGCCTGTTTTGGATGTTTATGGGCTTTATTTTACACATTTATATCATTTTTGGGACTAACCTACTAACCGGAGGCCCAACCCGTATTATTGTTTTTTTGCCTATTTCAGTATTTCGAAGAAAAGGAATATCAAACGGAGTCCAAACGGAATGAAACCTTCGGGAGCGTGATTTTTGGAACGAACATGATCCAGAGGACTTGGAGTGCAAGTCAAGAAGCAGACGAGGCCTCCACGAGATAGGAGGGCATGCCCCCCCATAGGGCGCGCCCCCTGTCTCGTGGGCCCCTCGGGCGTCCACCGACGTACTTCCTCCTCCTATATAAGCCTACGTACCCGAAAACATCCAGAGAGCAGACGAAACACAATTTCCACCACCGTAACCTTCTGTATCCGCGAGATCCCATCTTGGAGCCTTCGCCGGCACTCTACCGGAGGGGGAATCGACCATAGAGGGCTTCTACATCAACACCATAGCCCTTCCGATGAGTTGTGAGTAGTTTACCACAGACCTATGGGTCCATACTTATTATCTAGATGGCTTCTTCTCTCTTTTTGGATCTCAATACAATGTTCTCCCCCTCTCTTGTGGAGATCTATTTGATGTAATCTCTTTTTGCGGTGTGTTTGTCGAGATCCGATGAATTGTGGATTTATGATCAATTTTATCTATGAATAATATTTGAATCTTCTCTGAATTCTTTTATGTATGATTGAGTTGTCTTTGCAAGTCTCTTTGAATTATCAGTTTGGTTTGGCCTACTAGATTGATCTTTCTTGCCATGGGAGAAGTGCTTAACTTTGGGTTCAATCTTGCGGTGTTCTTACCCAGTGATAGAAAGGGTTGCAAGACACGTATTGTATTGTTGCCATCGAGGATAAAAAGATGGGGTTTATATCATATTGCTTGAGTTTATCCCTCTACATCATGTCATCTTGCTTAATGCGTTACTCTGTTCTTATGAACTTAATACTCTAGATGCATGCTAGATAGCGGTCAATGTGTGGAGTAATATTAGTAGATGCAGGCAGGAGTCGGTCGCGGACGTGATGCCTATTTACATGATCATGCCTAGATAATCTCATAATTATTCGCTTTTCTATCAATTCCTCGACAGTAATTTGTTCACCCACCGTAATACTTATGCTATCTCGAGAGAAGCCTCTAGTAAAACCTATGGCCCCCGGGTATATCTCTTATCATATTTGCTTCCAATCTACTTTTATTTGCATCTTTATCTTCTACAATACCAAAAATATATTTATCTTATCATTTTATCTCTATCAGATCTCACTTTCGCAAGTGACCGTGAAGGGATTGACAACCCCTTTATCGCGTTGGTTGCGAGTTCTTTGTTTGTTTGTGTAGGTTCGTGGGACTTGTTGAGGAGCCTCCTACTGGATTGATACCTTGGTTCTCAAAAACT
>NC_057807.1:651202283-651202607 GCF_018294505.1 Triticum aestivum | reverse complement strand
TGGCCGGAGACGCAGCTGCATGACATTCTTTGGGCCGTCCATGACCGAAAAAACCATGGTAGAAGCAAGGGGGAGGAAAATTTCGGGGAGTTCCCGGTTACGGTGGGAGGTCAGGGGCCGAGCGATGCGCGTTTCTCTCATACACTTACACGCGTGTGTGCGAGGCGTTGGCTCTAACTGAACCCGAGTGAGGCGTTGGGCTCTAACTGAGCCCGAGCGATTGCACTGCAGGCTACGCGTTACTGAACCCGAGCGATCGATTCCTTCGCTACTACTGCTAACTGAAGCCGATCGATGCTGCCTCTCTCGATGAACAGTGAGCAT
>NC_057807.1:651201235-651201806 GCF_018294505.1 Triticum aestivum | reverse complement strand
GTTGTGGATGAACAGGACCCGTGGCGTTGCCTCTGGATGAATAGGACCCCGTGGTGTGGAGGGCTGGATGAACAGGACGACCCCGTGGAGGGCTGGATGAACAATAGACGGTGGAGGGGTGGATGAACAGTAGCCCGTGGAGGGGTGGTTGAATAGGAGCCCGTGGAGAGGGGTGGTTGAACAGTAGCCGGTGGAGTAGCGCGCGGTGGAGGCTGGATGAACAGGAGCCCGTGGATAAACAGTCACAGGTGGAGGCTGGAGGAGGTCGAC
The DNA here is from genome assembly GCF_018294505.1 of Triticum aestivum. Classification (NCBI taxonomy): domain Eukaryota; kingdom Viridiplantae; phylum Streptophyta; class Magnoliopsida; order Poales; family Poaceae; genus Triticum; species Triticum aestivum. The sequence goes on along the minus strand of NC_057807.1, from coordinate 651,201,536 downwards.
GGTGGATGAACAGTAGCCCATGGAGGCTGGAGGAGGTCGACGGTGGAGATGAACAGTATCCCGTGGAGTCCAGTTTTGCGGTACGCCACACCCCTCCCGATGAACAGGACCCCCGTTTCGACCGTAGCACTCCAACACAAGTCCGTTTCATCCGTTTTGCGGTACGCCACACCCCTCCCGATCAACAGGACCCCCGTTTCGACCGTAGGAGGTCCGTTTCGTCCATTTTGTGGTACGCCACACCCCTCCCGATCAACAGGACCCTCGTTTCGACTGTAGGAGGTCCGTTTCCTCCGTTTTG
>NC_057807.1:651195211-651201225 GCF_018294505.1 Triticum aestivum | reverse complement strand
ACCGTAGCACTCCAACACAAGTCCGTTTCATCCGTTTTGCGGTACGCCACACCCCTCCCGATCAACAGGACCCCCGTTTCGACCGTAGGAGGTCCGTTTCGTCCATTTTGTGGTACGCCACACCCCTCCCGATCAACAGGACCCTCGTTTCGACTGTAGGAGGTCCGTTTCCTCTGTTTTGCGGTACGCCACACCCCTCCCGATGAACAGGATCCCGTTTCGAACGTGGACGGTCGAACACAAGGCCGTTTCCTCCGTTCTGTGGTACGCCAGGCCTCGTTTCCATCGCCTGTTCCGTCCAAGCCCTCCCGATGAACACGACCATGCATTCCGTTCCGACCCAGCCGGTTGGCTCCCATGCGTTCCGTTGCCTCCCGATGAACACGACACATTCCGTTGCCTCCCCATGAACACGACGCATTCCGTTGCCTCCCCATGAACACAACGACGACGTTGTTTCTCCGTTCCCTGGCCGTATGTATGCGTGAGTAGGCGTTTGAGACCCCGCCCGTATGTACACATACGTGGCCGTATTTTCTTTCTTGCACACTGACCGTTGTACGTACGTGTATGTGCTACGTGCGCGCCTCTACTACGACATGTACACGCCTCTACTACGACACGTACGCGCCTCTACTACGACACGTGCGCGCCTCTACATCCACCAGTATATATGTACATACACGTTTGCGACCAGAATGACAACGCTACGTACGCTTCGACTAGGTGGGTCCCGACTGTCAGGCACTTCCTTGCGTGCTAAGATGTGGTGGGTCCCAGCAGTTAGGGGGGCGAATCGTTTTTTTGGACGCACTTCCTTGCGTGCGAAGATGTAGCTGGTGGGTCCCAGCAGTCAGGGGGAAATGTTTTTTTTTGCAAAATACGGTGGCCCGTCCGGTGGGTCCCTGCTGTCAGGTGGAGGAATAATTATTTTGCGTGTAATAAGGAGGCACTTCCTTGTTGCGGCCGTGGACCCAGCTGTCAGCCTCTCGACGTACAGTCCACGTCCGATGGAAGCCGTTCCTTGACCATGTTGACCACGCCGCGCCGAGAGCACCAGGGCGGTGGACGACGGCGAGGCCTACGAAGGGGGCGACGCGGAGCCGGGGAAGACACGGCAGTGGATGCCCACGCGTAGAGGAGTACGATGGTTCACTGGTTTGCTGCGGCGTGAGGCTGCCATCGCCGCAGAATAACATGCGGTGTGGGTGAGTAGAGGGATGGCCTGGCCAGCGGTGGGAGTAGTAGGCGGCGGTGAGGCCTCCGCCGCATCGCAGCCGGCCACGGGAGGCAGGAGCACGAGGGATGACCGGCTGATTTGGGCGGCTGGAGCAAGAAGACTAGAGGTTGAAGAAGCACCCTGGCCGTTGGATGGACATCATACGGTCACTGGAGCTAGAATCGTGCATATTGACTAAGTTGACAAAGCCCTCCGTCCTCGTCAACTTAGAAGGCCCACAAGTCAGCCTGCCACTATACTGTGTCCTAGCTAACAGGGGGAGTATTCATTTTTTGTGCGTAATAAGGAGGCACTTCCTTGCGTGCGAAGATATAGCTGGTGGGTCCGAGCTGTCAGCGGCGGTAACATTTTTTTCATGAAATACAGAGGCCCTTTCGGTGGGTCCCTGATGTCAGGTGGAGGAATCATTATTTTGCGCGTAATAAGGAGGTATTTCCTTGTGTGCGGCCGTGGACCCAGCTGTCGGCCTCTCCACGTACAATCCACTTCAGATGCATGTCGGTTGTTGACCACGTTGACCAAGCCGCGCCAAGAGCACCAGGGTGGTGGACGACGGCGAGGCCTAGGAAGGGAACGACACAGAGGCAGGGAAGACTCAGCAGTTGTTTGGGGAGTACGACTGTACGAGGGTCTACTGGTTCGTCTGCCATCGTCGGAGAATAACAACAGGTGTGGGTGAGTAGAGGGATGGCTAGGCCAGCGATGGGAGTACGGTGGGGCGGTGAGGCCTGCACGGCAGCAGAGCCGGCCGCCGGGAGGAGGGAGCAGGCAGTCCCGCCGGCGCTTGTTTGAGCGGCTGGAGCAGGAAGAGCAGAGATTGAAGAAGCACGACGGCCGGTGGATGGCCATCCAACAGTCACTGCTTGTGCGTCAACCTTTTTTTAAGAAAGCCTCAAATCTGTGGAAAATAGCATACAACCCATCTGCCATTATTTCTAATAATTTACAGCCCATTTGCTCATTCTTAAGGTTTTTTTGGAGCCCATATTCTTTTTGTTAGCATTACAGCCCATATTGTGGCCACGGTTAAAAAATTATACGAAATTTTGCAAATTTCGATGCGGTCCGAACTATTTTTAATCCCAAAATTTCGACTCACATTCAAACTGATTTTAAAAATAAATGTATATCAATATAAAATCCAACAAATTCTCAACGCATAAAAATTAATGTAATTTAAAATCCCAAAATGAAAAAAATATATTTGAAACTAATTGCCGGTTTGATGTGTTTTAAAAATGTACATCCCATTTCTCATTACTGATGGGCCATTTTCTCGGCCAGCCGAATGAAAGCTCTCCTCGTCTTGAAAGATTTGCAGCCCAACAGGCCTGAAAAAGCGACTTACTTGGCAAATCACAAAAAAACCGGGCTGTGGCCGTGGACCCAACTGTCAGCCTCTCCACGTACAATACTCTTCCGATGGAATGTCGTTGACCACATTGACCAAGCTGCACCGAGAGCACCAAGGTGGTGGACGACGGCGAGGCCTAGGAAGGGGACGACGCAGAGCCGGGGAAGACGCGGCAGTGGATGCCCACGCGGAGAGGAGTACGAGGGTTCACTGGTTTGGCTGCGGTGTGAGGCTGCCGTTGCCGCAGGGCCTGGCTAGCGGTGGGAGTAGTAGGAGCGATGAGGCCTCAACGGCAGCACAACCGGCCACTGGAGGCAGGAGCAGGTAGTCTCCCCGGCGCTGGTTTGGGCGGCTGGTGCAAGAAGAGCAGTGATTGAAGAAGCAGCAGGACCGTTTGATTCAAATCCAACGGTTACTGTTGCTAGAATCGTTTGTTGACTAAGTTGACAAGCCCCACGTACGCGTCAACTTAGTAGGCCCACAGGTCAGCCTCCCAACCAGTGCGCCCCAGATGTCAGTGGGAGGAATCATTTTTTCGCGTAATAAGGAGGCAGTTGATTGCGTGCGGCCAGGCCAGTGTAGGGAGTAGGGTGGGCCAGGGAAGCCTGCACAGCATCATAGCGGGCCACAAGAGGAGGGAGCAGGCAGTCCCGCCGACGCTAGTTTAGGCGGATGGAGCAGGAAGATCAGAGATTGAAGAAGCACGTCGGCCGTTGGATGGACATCCAACAGTCACTGCTGCTAGAATCGTGTGTTCACTGGCAAAGCCTTGCGTAAACAAGTCAGCCTCGAAATCTGTGGCGTGTACAACCCATTTGCTATTATTTTTATAATTTTTACTCATTTTCTAATTCATATGGAATTTATTGCAACCTGTTTTCCATTTTTAGAATTGCTGGCCATTTTCTGGTCAGTACCAGGGTTAAAAAATTAACTAAATATGTGGGAATTTTTGAGAATTCGTAATTTTTTGCTGGGGACGAAATATTCTTAATCCAAAAATTAATAGCCATACTAAAAAAAATTTAAAAATAAATTAGTACTATGTCATGTTAAATCCAATGAAATACGTATAAGATATCAGTGAAGAACAAAAACAAAAAATGAAACTAATATCCCATTTGCTATTTTTTTGGAATTTTCAACCCCTTTTCATATTACTTTTAACAGACATTGACCATACTCTTTGGCCAGGATGGAATGCATCCCTCCTCGTCTTGAAAGATTTGCAGCCCAGTAATTCGGAGAAAACAAATAGGCCTAGCTTGGGTATACTTCAAAAAGAAATACTGGGCTACCTATTTTCCCAAAGAACTGGTGCATGAGCATTTAGCTTTATTTATTTATTTACTTATTTATGTTTAGGTGACCATGAGCATGTACCTGGGCCGGATTCATGTGAGAGCCTCCCTTCTAGTTAATTATGGGCTTCTCTATTGGGCCTTCATCAGTGGGCTGCATGTTATCAACAAGTGGAAAATGTGTTCCGTATGAAAAATAGTATGAGCTACGTATGGTATGGGGCACTAAAGGATCGAACCATGCAACGACTTCCAAAACATTGTGTTTGTCGTTCTAACAACACATTTATTCAACCAACAGACGAAATATACTACTGATTGTACATTGAAAACAGCAGCAGCAGCAACCAGGGCTGGGGGTGCAACAGAAGCAGTAAGCAGGCCAGAATAGTGAAGACGCAGCTCTCTCTTCCAAACCAAACATTAGCCATCATTACAAAAGGGCTACCAAAAAAGAACAAGTGTATGCATCAAATTAAATAAAGATCCTACTACACAAGTGTACGCATCTAACTAACTGGGTCAGTTGGACGTTACTATTTATTAAGATGTGGAGATTGGCTGATGGCTTGAACCAGATGGGTGCCTGACGGGGGAAACTCCAGCCAGCAGGTCGAAGTCTGATAGTTGCAACCCTCTCTCCTACTTTGGGCCGCAGAGCGTGGCGGCACATATCACGGTATGGTGCATGCAGAGACGCATGGTATGTTGTGTACACACAGTTTTGCCTGATGAAAAAAACCGCGCTACCATCACGATCCTTGCCGTCGGTTATCTCCTGGTTAATCAGATAGTTCTGTCCGACAAACAGAGAGCATGTACCAAGGCTACTTACCAGCCTTCAGTCAAAAATTCCTGAAGGCCCAGAGAAGTTGGGATCCTGCTCAAAGACCTTGCAGTGACTATGATTGTACTCCGCGAAACAACACGTCCGGTACGTGCGAATGATCACCAATCTTTCGCCGTCGTCTGATCGAGCCAGGAACCACCTGCAACTGCCATGCCGCTTTGCTTTGAAAGGTTCTGGGATTAGGAAGGGTAGGGACACCAGGCGGCCTACAACATCATATCAAGTTGGAGTCAAATAAAAAAGGGCTCTTGATTTAGTCAATCTTAAGAACAACATGTTATGAGCATGGATATTTTTTCAGTAAATGTTGACAGTAATATAAGCAAGCCATCATGATATCATAGGAAAGTAACATACTGCTGTAATAGTCGTTTGTAGCAATGACTGGAGTAGGCCAGCAATACGTCCAGCCATAGAAGGAGTCCACAGTGTAAATGAAGCCGTTGTGTTGAATGGCATCAGAGAACCATGGAGGATGTATGATCCTACGATGGACGTGCAGATTTATCCACTTACCGCAGTGACCTGTCAGATAGGCAAGACCGCGGTTGAAGAACGCAATTAGCCTGAAGTCTTTATAATTCACAGATCTTGTGGGCACTCGACAGATTACAACCTTGAGAAAATCAAACTTAGTATCATGTTGGCTACTATAAGATTCCGAGTATTCTGGGCCGCGGTGCCAAAGAAGTGCAGTGTTAATCGAAGGAAGGGGGATCAATCGCCGGGTGTAGAACTCCACGAGCATCCAGCTGCCGCAACCATCGACGAGCACCATCCAAGACGTGTTCATGCCGACCCAGTACATACCGTTAATGTAGTTGAGGCTGAAGGGGATCGGATCGCAGTCAAGGGGGTTGATGCTCTCCACCCTACGATCATTATGCTGCGTGACACGCCGTTTCTGAAGATCAGGCGGCATTAGCAAGCAAGGAGCTGCCTTAAAAAGCTTGGTCCTGAGGGCTTTGAGTAAACGGTACAGTCCCGACGAGCATGTGGCAAACGACATGGTACTGAGATTGTCCACATGCGAAACAATGAGCTTGATTACCTCTATGGGGAGCGAATTCCAGCCACTCTTTCGGCGGACGCTGCTCGGTTCTGCCATTTTTAGTGCTAGGGTTTCGGACGAGGGGGGAGGCGCCTTAGCGGGGATGGAAGATTGGATGAGATTATGTGCGGACAAAGATGGAGAAGCGAATATGTGCTGCGGGAAGTGGATAGGTGATGATTGTTGGGGAACGTTGCAGAAAATTATAATTTTTCCTA
>NC_057807.1:651192438-651194152 GCF_018294505.1 Triticum aestivum | reverse complement strand
GCTGCCCTCCCCTCACCCCTCTATTTATAAGGGGAAGGGAGAAGGGGGCCGGCCCCCTAGAACCCATCTAGGGGGGGGGGGTGCGGCGGCCTAGGGGAGAGGGGAGAGGGTGGCTTGCCCCCCAAGCAAGGGGGGCGCCCCCTCTAGGGTTCCCCCTCAACCCTAGGCGCATGGGCCCAAGGGAGGGGGGTGCGGCCAGCCCACCAGGGGCTGGCTCCCTGCCCCACGCAGCCCATGTAGCCCCCCGGGAGGGGTGGCCCCTCCCGGTGGACCCCCGGAACCCTTCCGGTGGCCCCGGTACAATACCGGTATGACCCCGAAACTTTCCGGTGTCCGTTTGACAACTTCCCATATATAAATCTTTACCTCCGGACCCTTCCGGATCTCCTCGTGACGTCCAGGATCCCATCCGGGACTCCTAACAACATTCGTTAGTCACATACTAGTCTTCCTAATAACCCTAGCGTCACCGAACCTTAAGTGTGTAGACCCTACGGGTTCGGGAGACATGCAGACATGACCGAGACGCTCTCAGTCAATAACCAACAGCGGGATCTGGATACCCATGATGGCTCCCACATGCTCCTCGATGTTGTCATCGGATGAACCACGATGTCGAGGGTTCGATCAAACCCTATATGCAATTCCCTTTGTCAATCGGTACGTTACTTGCCCGAGACTCGATCGTCGGTATCCCAATACCTTGTTCAGTCTCGTTACCGGCAAGTCACTTTACTCGTACCGTAATGCATGATCCCGTGTCCAACACCTTGGTCACATTGAGCTCATTATGATGATGCATTACCGAGTGGGCCAAGAGATACCTCTCCGTCATACGGAGTGACAAATCCCAGTCTCGATCCGTGTCAACCCAACAGCTACTTTCGGAGATACCTGTAATGCACCTTTATAGTCACCCAGTTACGTTGTGACGTTTGATACACCCAAGGCACTCTTACGGTATCCGGGAGTTACACGATCTCATGGTCGAAGGAAGAGATACTTGACACTGGCAAAGCTCTAGCAAAACGAACTACACGATCTTTTATGCTATGCTTACGATTGGGTCTTGTCCATCACATCATTCTCCTAATGATGTGATCCCGTTATCAACGACATCCAATGTCCATAGTCAGGAAACCATGACTATCTGTTGATCACAACGAGCTGGTCAACTAGAGGCTCACCAGGGATATATTGTGGTCTAAGTATTCACACGTGTATTACGATTTCCGGATAATACAGTTATAGCATGAATAAAAGACATTTATCATGAACATTGAAATATAATAATACTTTTATTATTGCCTCTAGGGCATATTTCCAACAGTCTCCCACTTGCACTAGAGTCACCAATCTAGTTACATTGTGATGAATCGAACACCCATAGAGTTCTGGTGTTGATCATGTTTTGCACGCGAGAGAGGTTTAGTCAGCGGATCTGCGACATTCAGATCCGTGTGCACTTTGTAAATTTCTATGTCTCCATCTTGAACATTTTCACAGATGGAGTTGAAACGACGCTTGATGTGCCTGGTCTTCTTGTGAAACCTGGGCTCCTTGGCGAGGGCAATAGCTCCAGTGTTGTCACAGAAGAGTTTGATCGGCCCCGACGCATTGGGTATGACTCCTAGGTCGGTGATGAACCCCTTCACCCAAATCGCTTCATGCGCTGCCTCCGAGGCTGCCATGTACTCCGCTTCACACGTAGATC
>NC_057807.1:651118310-651121787 GCF_018294505.1 Triticum aestivum | reverse complement strand
CGCAACGAGGGGCTCCTAGAGTTTGGGAGGGGCGATGCCATGGTGGTCGACGTGAGAGGGAGGGGAGGAGATAGCGATGAACGTGAACGTGAGGGGGAGGAGATAGCGATGTCGTGGGAGGCGCAGTATTTATAGCGAGCAATGGCACACCTAAGTAAGATATGGACTGAGCTGCACTGACTTAACTGTTGGTCCAGTTGCGTCACTGACATGTGGGCCAGTCCCCTGTTGGGCCCATATGTCAGTGACTCAATCCACCCGAAGTTAAGTAAAAGCTACGTGGGCATATTTGTTGGAGTAAATTACGGGGGAGCGAAGGGGTGGAAATATTGCTGGTCACAATGGATTGGACGAGCATGGGGGGAGGAGAGTCATGCATGCAGATTTTTTCACACGGGGTGGAGTGGTGGGACCGCCGGAGGGAGAAGGAGAGTTTGGCAGGCATATTATTTCCACACATGGAGAGGAAAATATTTGGAGACGAACGGGCTTCCTGCAGGTATGAGGAACGGTGCGTAATAAGTCATCTTGCATGCCGGGCTAGCTATAGTCTCAAGTCGTTAAAAACATACACGCCCCACACATGTTCATATTTCAAGGTGCACTAAATTATTGCATGCGATGATTAAGGCTGGCCATAATGGTGGTATCTTAGCTGGTATCATGCACACGGGAATAGCAAACATGCTGATGTGGAAAAGAATTAAAGAAGAGAGGGGGGTTGGAGTAACTAGTGTTCATGCATGCATTGGTAAACACATTTTTTTGTGAAGAACGACATCATTAGTTGAGTACTTTTGCAGACTTCAAAAACTATTCCACCGCCTCTACTATCTTGCTAAGAGTAGGTGAAAATTTTGAATCGAGCCCTTTAAACTAGAAGGGAGGTAGTGGTCCTCTAATAGCTAACCTTGTTGTGATGACAAGATAGGACATGGCACGCACCTGGACGGAGGAACTAGTCTGCATTGTGCATTTAAGTTTTGTCTGAAGTCAATGTACCTCTACTTTCACCAGACTTATAGAAAAATGTACTACTCCCTCCGTCTAGGTGAGTAAGTCATCTTAGGTTGTGCACCGTGACCAAGGAGGAGGAGAAAACGAGAGAAGTTAATGTTCATTTGCTAATTAATAGCATTGCATTCAATGAACTAACCACTGCATGTCGTGTTTGGTAGTCTCAAGTCATTAAAAGCATGCACACCCCACATCTCTTATTGGTTGATATGTCAAGAAACAAGAAACAAGGTAGAATTTAATGCACTGCACCTAAGTGTTTTGGGATCATTTGGTTTTCGTAAGATGACTTACACACCTAGACGGAGGGAGTACTCATTATAATCAACATTCGCAATGTCAACATTCACAATGTCAAATCAATATTTTTACACTCATTATAAAACATAGTTCTTATACTCATTATAATCAGTATTGTAGATATTGATATTTTTAGTATAAATTTGGTCGTGGGATTTCATTGATGCCTGTCAAAGCATGGAGGAAGCGGATCTTAGGGCTTGCATTGCCGGTCTCTACATAGGTATTTCTCTTCATAATCCTGTAATTTTAGAGACTGATTGCGCTTTTGTGGTAGCGTCTCTTGCTTCGGGGGACTATGACAGGTTTGCTATGTGTGACCTGAAGATGAAAGCGTTGAGCATCTCGAAGTTGATCAACAATCTTCAATTGTCAAAGATTAGCTGTTCGTCCAATAAGGTGGCACACTTAATCGCTAACTATAGCTTTGACAATAGATTAGATGGTATTCTTGTAAATAACGTACCGCCCTGTGTGGTGAATATTGTATCGAATGAGTGTACTGGTGCGGCTGGTTAATTAATATAAGGTGGTTGAGGGAGTCCTGGACTAGGGGGTGTCCGGATAGCCGAACTATCATCATCAGCCGGACTCCAAGACTATGAAGATACAAGATTGAAGACTTCGTCCCGTGTCCGGATGGGACTTTCCTTGGCGTGGAAGGCAAGCTTGGCGATATGAATATGTAGATCTCCTACCATTGTAACCGACTCTATGTAACCCTAGCCCTCTCTGGTGTCTATATAAACCGGATGGCTTTAGTCCGTAGGACGAACAACAATCATACCATAGGCTAGCTTCTAGGGTTTAGCCTCCTTGATCTCGTGGTAGATCTACTCTTGTAATACCCACATCATCAATATCAATCAAGCAGGACGTAGGGTTTTACCTCCATCAAGAGGGCCCGAACCTGGGTAAAACATCGTGTCCCTTGTCTCCTGTTACCATCCGCCTACACGCACAGTTCGGGACCCCCTACCCGAGATCCGCCGGTTTTGACATCGACATTGGTGCTTTCATTGAGAGTTCCTCTGTGCCGTCGCAATCAGGAGGGATGGCTTTTCTCGTCTTTAAAGACGGTGCCATCGTCAAGGGAGCTTTGGCCCCCGACCAAACTATCCGGCTAGGCGGTTTTCTTATGACCGCCTATTCGGCTGCCGCTCCGACAATGACCTCTCGAGTCATCAAAAGCGATCTTCACGTCAACTCAGAATTCACTGAGCAGCTAGATCCGATGGAGCTCTCCTCCGTAAATGAGCTCTTGGATCGCATCGCCGCCCTGGGAGTCGCCACGGACTACGATCAGATTGGGCTTAAAACCAATCTGAGAGAAATTAACTCTCCCCAGGCTATCCACCATGTTGTCGTGGTAGAGGAACAATGCGGCGACTCTTCCTCTATGTTAAAGACCAGTTATGTCTGGATTCCCGATCCCTTCATGCCGGATTCCCGCGGAGGGACGGATGTCAATCAAGTACTGAACCTAAAGTCAGGCATCGGACCAGATTTGTTGGATAACATCCAGCAATCCAAGCTTCCAAATCCGGAAACTTCTCGGCCTTTGAGCCTCAGATCGGGCGGGGTTCCGAATTCAATTCTGCCCACCCACCCAAACATAAGCGATCTATCTCAAATACGGCAAGAGCCCGATGAAACAGTACATCACTACTGGGCCAGATTCCTCCTGGTCATGGACAGGATAAAAGACTGCCGTGAGGAAAGCGCAATCTCAATTTTCTGCAACAATTGCACGGACAAGGGAATCATGAACGCCATAAGTTGTCGCAAAGTTACACGCTTTGCCAATCTGGTGACCATAGTACAAAAATACTGTGCGATGGAGAGTGCCTGGAAAACCGAAACCAGGTTTTGGGACAATCCGGCCCTGAATACAACCCTAGTTCGAAATAAAAGGGTGCGTCATACTCAAGCACCTGGGTTAGAAACCAAAAAGAAAAAAACCCCTAAAGGGCACGGAACCGTACTGGAGGGATGGCTCAACGGACCCTGTAAAATCCACAGTACGGAGGGCACCACTCCAACACATAGCCTTCGAGCATGTTGGATACTACGGTAGGTGGCCAAAAGTGGCGAAGGCTTTCTAGCCCCGGGCAACCAGCCCAACAGTACCAGTACGGTATTAACAGTCTTCGAGACTTT
>NC_057807.1:651115763-651118300 GCF_018294505.1 Triticum aestivum | reverse complement strand
CTTACATAAGGTGCTAAGCACATTAAAAACTTTAGCAACTAAAGCCCCCAATGCACAGGTGCTAAGCATCCTTCATTTAATGATTTTGCAACTAAAGTTCTTCATGCATTGGTGGGATCCTTCCAATTTAAGTGTTTTGCCTAGGTTCTCGCGCTTGGCATTGTTTCTTCCTGGGGTCACCAGACTCATCTCTCTCCTCTTAATTACCTTGCCACATCAGACTTTTTGCCTACATGGCAGCCTTAGCACCTGTACAAGGTGGAGCATTAGGAGGGGCCTAAAAGAACTGGCCCCTGGTACTCCTACTAGTAGTAGTACTCAAGTTGGAATTCCAATTGCACGGCAAAACTTGTTAGGCAAAAAATTCGATACAGGGTGTAGGAAGTGGTTTGGGAATTTGCATGCCTTTCCAACTAGTGAGATACTCCGTACAAAGTATGACAGAGAAATAACCACAGAGAAGGAAGCTAAAAGTAAACAATCAAACGAGCATTTTTGCATTTGTTTTGCATTGAATCGTTTCACAAGCTTGACTAGTGTTGTTTTTCTACTTTTACAAAAACCGCATCGTAATATTAAAACGTGCACTTGCACGTACATAAGTAATAGTAGTACTCCCTCCGTCTAGGTGTACAAGTCTTCCCTCCTTGGTCACGGTGCACAACCAAAGATGACTTATTGACCTGGACGGAGGGAGTAGCACAGTTTGCAAGCATATATCGAGAGAGACGTGTAGTCCGATAGTATATAGTAAAGTTTGTGCTATATGCACATACTTGCAGAATGCGTACGAATACACAAGGTTTCCAAACTTTCCATTTTACATGCTTAATTAAGGACACTAAAAATTCTTGAACGTTCGGGATTTATCATTTGCATCCCAAAACTAATGAGATCGCCTTACAAAACAAAAATTATACTCCTCCTAAAAGCCACGGCGCTCGCATGAGCGCTTGCGGCGCGCCACGAGTGCCCTGGTGCGCGGCCATTTCCCAGCGCGCCCACACAACGCCTCTACCTCAGCCTCGCAACTCGCGAGGTGCTGATTGGCGGCTTGCCGGCGGGCGAGCGCGATCTCACCGGTGTGGTGATCCGGCGCCAACAGGTACTCCTCCTCGCTGGAAGCGTGCACCTGGTCCACGTACCGCCAAGCGTAGATGAGGCGCTTGGGCCCAACTGCACTCAGGGCGTCGGCACGGGCGTCCTCCGCCACCCCCACGGCCCTCGCACGAGCCTTCTGCCAAAGAGCCAATTGCCCGACTCTCTCGGACGCCACATAGGCCTCCCAGGTAGCTTGTTCTGTGGTGCGCTTCTCTTCCTCGGCCTTCTTCTCCGCCTCTATTTTGGCGCGCTCTGTTGGAGGCAAAGCCTCCCACAAGGCGACATCCATTTCTTTCCGAAGCTCCTCAAGGCCAGGGGGCTCGGCGGGCGGCGCGGCGTTCTCCTTGTAGCGGGGAGCCGACGTATCCTCCGACGCGCATGCTGGCGAGATTGGTAACGCCGACGCGTCCACCTCGATGCGTCGCGGCGAGGAGCGGAACACCGACGCATCCTCCTCGACTAGTGGCAGCGAGGAATGGAACGGCGACGCATCGCGTCGCGGCGAGGATAAGAACACCGACGCGTCCTCCTCGACTAGTGGCGGCGAGGAACGGAACGGCGACGCGTTGCATAGCGGCGAGGAGCGGAACACTGATGCATCCTCCTCGACTAGTGGCGGCGAGGAACGGAACGATGATGCATGACCGTCCGCGCGACGCAACGAGGGGCTCCTAGAGTTTGGGAGGGGCGATGCCATGGTGGTCGACGTGAGAGGGAGGGGAGGAGATAGCGATGAACGTGAACGTGAGGGGGAGGAGATAGCGATGTCGTGGGAGGCGCAGTATTTATAGCGAGCAATGGCACACCTAAGTAAGATATGGACTGAGCTGCACTGACTTAACTGTTGGTCCAGTTGCGTCACTGACATGTGGGCCAGTCCCCTGTTGGGCCCATATGTCAGTGACTCAATCCACCCGAAGTTAAGTAAAAGCTACGTGGGCATATTTGTTGGAGTAAATTACGGGGGAGCGAAGGGGTGGAAATATTGCTGGTCACAATGGATTGGACGAGCATGGGGGGAGGAGAGTCATGCATGCAGATTTTTTCACACGGGGTGGAGTGGTGGGACCGCCGGAGGGAGAAGGAGAGTTTGGCAGGCATATTATTTCCACACATGGAGAGGAAAATATTTGGAGACGAACGGGCTTCCTGCAGGTATGAGGAACGGTGCGTAATAAGTCATCTTGCATGCCGGGCTAGCTATAGTCTCAAGTCGTTAAAAACATACACGCCCCACACATGTTCATATTTCAAGGTGCACTAAATTATTGCATGCGATGATTAAGGCTGGCCATAATGGTGGTATCTTAGCTGGTATCATGCACACGGGAATAGCAAACATGCTGATGTGGAAAAGAATTAAAGAAGAGAGGGGGGTTGGAGTAACTAGTGTTCATGCATGCATTGGTAAACACATTTTTTTGTGAAGAACGACA
>NC_057807.1:651113904-651114621 GCF_018294505.1 Triticum aestivum | reverse complement strand
AAGATGAAAGCGTTGAGCATCTCGAAGTTGATCAACAATCTTCAATTGTCAAAGATTAGCTGTTCGTCCAATAAGGTGGCACACTTAATCGCTAACTATAGCTTTGACAATAGATTAGATGGTATTCTTGTAAATAACGTACCGCCCTGTGTGGTGAATATTGTATCGAATGAGTGTACTGGTGCGGCTGGTTAATTAATATAAGGTGGTTGAGGGAGTCCTGGACTAGGGGGTGTCCGGATAGCCGAACTATCATCATCAGCCGGACTCCAAGACTATGAAGATACAAGATTGAAGACTTCGTCCCGTGTCCGGATGGGACTTTCCTTGGCGTGGAAGGCAAGCTTGGCGATATGAATATGTAGATCTCCTACCATTGTAACCGACTCTATGTAACCCTAGCCCTCTCTGGTGTCTATATAAACCGGATGGCTTTAGTCCGTAGGACGAACAACAATCATACCATAGGCTAGCTTCTAGGGTTTAGCCTCCTTGATCTCGTGGTAGATCTACTCTTGTAATACCCACATCATCAATATCAATCAAGCAGGACGTAGGGTTTTACCTCCATCAAGAGGGCCCGAACCTGGGTAAAACATCGTGTCCCTTGTCTCCTGTTACCATCCGCCTACACGCACAGTTCGGGACCCCCTACCCGAGATCCGCCGGTTTTGACATCGACATTGGTGCTTTCATTGAGAGTTCCTCTGTGCCGTC
>NC_057807.1:651041521-651112878 GCF_018294505.1 Triticum aestivum | reverse complement strand
CTTTCGTCTTACCAAGGTACTCATGGATGGCGGCAGCGGATTAAACCTCATCTACGAGGAAACCCTCTAAAAAATGGAAATTGACTGGAGCCGCATTGAGGGAAGTAGCACAACCTTCAGAGGAATAATCCCTAGTCGAGAAGTACGCTGCACAGGAAAAATCACACTAGACGTAGTGTTCGGATCGCCGGAAAATTACAGGTCCGAAGAGGTCACGTTCCAAGTGGCCCCATTCGGCAGCGGATATCACGCCTTGTTAGGGCGAGAGGCATTCACAATCTTCCAAGCTATACCCCATTACGGGTACATGAAGCTCAAAATGCTCGGGCCCAATGGAATAATCACTCTTGTCAGTGATCCAGATATAGCACTCCGTGCTAAAAATAAGATAGCCGCACTGGCCCTAGAGGCATTATCCGAAGCCCTAGCGGCAGAGGAACTCACTGCGCTGCGCTCCATGGTGGATAGGGACGATGTGATACTCGATAAGAGGTCTAAGTCCACCTCTTTTAAACCAGCAAGTTTTGGCTGACTTCATCGCCGAATGGACCAAAGCCGAACTCCCTAAAGAGTACGGCGCATACTCCAATTGGATCATGCATTTCGACGGCTCCAAAATGTTGGCTGGCTTGGGGGTTGGCGTCGTCTTGACGTCCCCAACCGGAGAAACAGTCCAATACGTACTTCAAATAATGTACACGGACTCCAACAATGCAGCCGAATACGAGGCCCTTCTACATGGCCTCCGGATGGCAATCTCCATGGGTATTCAACGCCTATAGGTGCGCGGGGATTCAAACCTCGCAATATCCCAAGTAAATGGAGACTTTGACGCCAAGGATCCAAAAAGGGCAGCCTACCATAACGCCGTCCTAAAAATGTCAGCCCGGTTCGAAGGACTCGAATTCCACCATGTAGCCCGGGATAATAACCAGGCAGCAGATGTGTTGGCACGCATCGGCATAAAACGCGACGCCGTCCCTCCAAACATCTTCCTGGAACGGCTCTTTAAGCCATCCGTATTATGGGAAGAGGAGTCCGGAAATAACAACCCGGAACCAACTGCACCACCCAACACAGAACATTCTGACACAATCGGTGGCTCAGCCAATGAAATAACACCTTCAGCCCACAAAATAATGGCAGTAATTGCCCCATGGACGGAACCATTCCGAGCCTACTTAATCAGGCAGGAACTTCCCGAAGACCAAAATGAGGCCCCCTGCATAGTTCGGCAATCTAAAGCCTACAAGGTCCATGAGGGAGAACTTTATAAGAAAAGCACAACCGGAGTCCTTCAAAGGTGTATCTCTGAAGAGGAAGGGAGAAATCTCCTGGCTGAAATTCACGCCGGACTCGACGGGCACCACGCTGCAGCCCAGGCCCTTGTAGGCAAGGCCTTCCGTACATGATTTTATTGGCCGATAGCCCGGGCAGATGCTCAGGACTTAGTCCAACGATGCGTTGGTTGCCAGCTCTTTGCTAATCAAAGCCACATGCCACCCACCGCCCTCAAAACTTTACCCATCACTTGGCCATTCGCGGTCTGGGGGCTTGACATGGTTGGACCCCTTAAAGGGGGAACCCACAAGCACAAATACTTATTGGTCATGGTGGACAAATTCACCAAATGGATAGAGGCCAAGCTGGTTAAAACGGCAGAATCCGGACCTGTGATGGACTTCATATCCGGGGTAGTACACCGTTTTGGTGTCCCCCACAGCATCATCACTGATAACGACACGAATTTCATGGCCGACGAGGTTAAACTCTGGTGCAAAAACATGGGCATCAAGCTCGACTACGCTTCAGTCTACCACCCTCAAACTAACGGTCAAGTGGAACGAGCAAATGGTCTAATCATGAGCGGCATTAAACCCAGATTAGTGCGGTCCCTCATGGAATCTAACACGCACTGGGTAGAGGAGCTCGACTCTGTACTCTAGGGGCTGCGGACCACGCCAAACCGCACTACCAGATTCACACCATTTTTTATGGTATACGGCGCCGAGGCAGTTTTGCCCTGCGATATAATTCATGACTCACCTCGCGTGCGCATGTACGAAGAAAGAGAAGCCGAGTTGGATCGGCAGGACAGTTTGGACGCCTTAGAGGAGGAGCGCGATGTGGCAAAATCCCGTTCCGCATTCTATCAGCAGCAGGCTCGAAGATATCAAAGCAGAGAAGTACGGGCCAAAACTTACAATGTTGGCGAGCTAGTTCTACGCCTGCCGGACAAGAAAAAGGACAAACTTAAGCCCAAGTGGGAAGGTCCCTTCATCATCGACCAAGTCCTTACTGGCGGTGCATACCGTCTACGTAACGCATCTAACAACCGACTCGAGCCAAACCCATGGAACGCAGCCCGTCTCTGAAGATTCTACGCCTAGCGCCGGACTCAGAGTTCGTCTCCTTCCTCCGTCCACCTTTCATATTTTTTCGCTGTCTTTTTTTCCCTCCTTTTTCCTCCCTCTTTCAGTACAAGCCTCTTGAGGGCTGATCTGCGCTTTGTTCGCACTCACTCGATGTGCTACTCGCACTCGTTATACCTGGGGGCTTCTTTAACAGAAGCTTATTTATATGGGCTTCATGCCCAACACATGTGTCATACTTCCGCATGTACCTTTTACTCACCATTATATGCATCGATATGACTTAAGTTTTGGCCAAGCCGGGTTGCCTGGCTCCTGTGCTTACCCCTACGTTCCCGTTTGTTCGGCTAGGAGGTAAAGGGAGCACCTCTGCGATTGTTACTGCTGGGTCAGCCGGATGTGTACCTCAGACTGGGTGAAGCCGAAGGCTAGCGTTCTTAAGGGAATATTCAGTCGGTGACCTGAAAGATGATTTATTACTTATTTATTTATCTGCCCCCAGATGCTTTTTCTGCTCTTTTCACAGTCCGGTCATGCACTTTAGGGCATGCCTCCCAGGGAAAGGAACCCCTAACGGAACTATTCTCCCTGGAAGATGTTTCTTACTAACCATGTAATATAACATAGCTAGTTGGGCACTTGTCTGATAAAGCACTTATGACCCCTACGCCTTGTCTCCATGCATGCCCCGGTTTTTTATAACCGTAAGGGTATTCGGACACACTCCGGACTGTTGAGTCCCGAGGTTGAAGCGAAAAGGTCCGCAAAGACAAATGATCTACAATCCGGCTAGAAGGCATTTTACATGTCATTTTAAATTACATCGTCAAACTGACTGATTGTACTCCTCTTCAATCCCATCTAACAGGCTGTCTAATTTACAGTCCTGTTGGGAATATTTCGCGGCCAACTCTACTTGGCCGTACATCAGGCTCACAGGGATCTCCTTCCCATCGGGCCCCGCAGGTCCGACCTCGGCCATGTGGTTTGGATCAGCCTTCGGGTACCGCGTCTTCACCATGGCCCAGGCCTCCCTGGCGCCTTGACGGCAGGCTGATATCTTCCACAGACGGAGACGCCGCCGTACTCCCTGAAGCTTCTCAGCAAGCCCTCCAGGACCCTCAGGTAGGGAGACGGAAGGCCATAAGGCCTGAACGCCGCCGCTCATCGCCTGCCGAACACGTTCGTGCAGTTGCAGCAACTCGGGAAGAGGGTCTCCCGTGGAACCAGGCATCTCCTCCGTCGGACGACCCATGAGCACACCTATAGACACATTTCTGTCAATCGACTTCCTCGCCGAACTCTTCTTTTCAAAAGAGTTCGTTCAAGCACTTACTATAAATGCCGCGACGAAGCCGCCAATTCTCCTTTACGGAGTTAGACAGCTGGACCCGAATATCTTTTAGTTCTTCGCCCAGCTGGGTGTTGGCATCTTGGAGTTTGTTCCTCTCCTGCTGCACCCTCATAAGCACCTTCTCGCCGGCCTTCAGCTGGCGCAGCAGATGTTGCTTGTCCGGATCTAGTCCGGCACCCTCTACAATATTATTGTTAGACTATACACACGCCACACTTCATCAACTATTTCTCTTTTTGAAATATGAATTACCAGAGGGGGTCTCTGTGGCTCCCCCGGCAGCGGCTAGTGCGGCCTCAAGTTGGGCCTTGCATTCTTGAAGCTCCTGGGACAGGTGGGTATTCTTCTCTGTAAGATCCTGCATAACAAATGGTCCTTAAATCAGTTAGTTTAACTATTTTATGTCTCGGGGGCTACTGGCATATATAACTATTAAAATTCCTCACCCGTATGTCTTTTACATACTGCTCCGTGGCTCTGGTTAAACCATCTTGAGCAGCACGGAGGTGCGCATCTCCTGCATTAAAGGCATTCAACGCCTCTGGGGAGAAACACGCGTCACGAAGAACTGTCCGACGGCGCCTGTGATTCATGGCGCTCTCCACCTCAGACCTGGTGGCGGACAACCTGTTGGCATCCTCCGTTGGAGGAGCATCCAGCTCGCGCCTTGCGCTCGCCTCCCTCTCCGGACCAGGCGTTGGAGCTTGGCTGGCGGAGGCTTGGTTAGCAACCTCTCCGGACTCAGTCCGGCGAGCGCTCTTTCTCCTGGAAGAATCACGAGCATTAATATATCTCCCAGGAGTCTTTCCCTTAAAGGACAATGGTGCGCCATACCTTTTCGGTGACGTTTTGATTCGCGCCGCACTCCTCTTCCGCATGCTGGGCCGCACTGACCTTGGTTGGTCGGTCGCTGCGGGCTCGGCTTCCCGCCGTAAAGGCACCTCCTGCGAAGCACCGTTGGTACACGGTGGTCAGAAATAAGCATTAAAAAGGTAACGGTGTCAGGACTTCGGTCGTACTCACCTGGGAAGCCGGGGATAAACCGGGGTAGTCAGCCGTAATGGCGACTAGAGCATTGTCTATGCTAAGCTGGTGGAACACCCCGTCAATCAGTTCCACCGTTATGTCCGGATCCTCTCCGGAGGCCGGATCAAGGGATCTTCCCGGATCCTCGGGTTGTGGAGTCGGGCTTTCTATGCCCTCCACATCCCTCCTACGTCAAAATCATAAAGTAAGACACTTATCTTTGAAAGCACGAATCAGATATATAAACGTCCGCTTACCCAGCTCCGAGGGTTATTCATGGAGAATCCATTCAATGTACTCGTGCGGAGGATGTCCTCCTTCTCCCCCTTGTACAAGCCAGACAGGATCTTCACCAGATCGGCGGCCGATCCCGGCCCCTTGCGGCCATGATGGGTGGCGTCATTCTCCCCGTTGAAATCCCACATGGGGTGGCCCCTATATTGGAGCGGCTGCACCCCTCGCATAATGCATGTGGCCATGACTCCAATCATGGTTAATCTGGAATGGGCCAGTAACCGTATCCGGCCCATCAGATAGTGGACGCTCCTATCATCTTCCCATTGAGGGCTTCGCGGGCGCCAACTCAGGCGTTTCTTCGGAGGAGCGCTGCTAAACTCCGGGAGGCCAATCCGAACTGGATCCGGTAGCAGGGCGTCTTCCATATAGAACCACTCCGAAGGCCAGTCTTCGGATGCCTTCTTCGGGGTTCCGGATAGATATCCGGTCCCGGCGATGCGCCATATTTCGGCTCCGCCCACTTGATATATCGACCCCTCGTGAGAACGGGGTACGAGGCAAAACAGTCTCTTCCACAGCGCAAAATGGGGCTCGATGCCCAAGAACATCTCGCAAACAGCTACAAAGCCCGCGAGGTGCAAAATGGAGGCAGGTGTGAGGTGGTGAAGTTGGAGTCCGTAGAACTCCAGGAGCCCCCGGAGAAACGGATGTATGGGAAATCCGAGTCCCCTTATTAAGTAGGGGACGAAGCATACCCTCTCTCCTTTGGAGGGATTGGGGACGCTCTCCGCCTTCTTCCCACCCTTGAAGGTGGCCAGTCCGGCTCGAACTGGAACCATAAAGGCCGGGGGAAGGTATCCCTCTGCTTGGAGCGTCACTAACTCGCTATGAGGGACTGGGCATCTCCTCCAATCTCCCGGCTGAGGACTGGGAGCGCGAGAAGAGGAGCCGCGTCGACTATCCATGTTGGAATGGATTCTTGTTAGATGCGCTTCAATGAATACTTGCGGAAGGAGGATGGTGTGATTCAGATCTAGATCCACGCCTCTCTTATAGGCGGCTTATTCGCGCAGCTAGGGGGGTAAAACGTAAAAATACCCTGGCTTTTCGCATTCATACAACACGTGGAAGAGGGCCATTATTGGACGTGGAAGCCAAGGAGCGCAACATTTATGAAGAAACCGGACACTATTCGGCTAACACATGGAACATGGAGGAGAACCCGCCTTGCAAACGCCGAAGACAACATACGCGCCGGACTCGTCATCATTGAAGCCTGGTTCGGGGGCTACTGAGGGAGTCCTGGACTAGGGGGTGTCCGGATAGCCGAACTATCATCATCGGCCGGACTCCAAGACTATGAAGATACAAGATTGAAGACTTCGTCCCGTGTCCGGATGGGACTTTCCTTGGCGTGGAAGGCAAGCTTGGCGATACAAATATGTAGATCTCCTACCATTGTAACCGACTCTATGTAACCCTAGCCCTCTCCGGTGTCTATATAAACCGGATGGCTTTAGTCCGTAGGACGAACAACAATCATACCATAGGCTAGCTTCTAGGGTTTAGCCTCCTTGATCTCGTGGTAGATCTACTCTTGTAATACCCACATCATCAATATCAATCAAGCAGGACGTAGGGTTTTACGTCCATCAAGAGGGCCCGAACCTGGGTAAAACATCGTGTCCCTTGTCTCCTGTTACCATCTGCCTAGACGCACAGTTCGGGACCCCCTACCCGAGATCCGCCGGTTTTGACACTGACAGTGGTGTTAAAAAAGTATAAATTTGGTCAAACACTTTGCAAACGGTTGACGGGAGTAAAAAGGACCAGAGGGAGTATCATGCATGTGGAGTAGGCAAAAAAATTGCTCATTTATAGCCGGTCGAAGTCTCAAAGGGCGCGACCGCGTGATGGAGGCGAAGGTCGTGGGAGGCGCGACGGTTGACGGAATTAAGTGAAGTTACATCCATGCGCCGGCATGGCGTGCGAATAGGCAGAAGCTATACCGTCAGGCCTATGATATGGGTCTAGTAGACATGACATCTAGTGGGTCCCGCATAGTTCTCGAGAACTCTATGGGGGCTTGCAGCCGTTTATCCACCGGGCAAGCCAGCAACCCCACGCCGTTCGCACGCCCTACTCTTCTCCGTCTTCTACCTCACAACAGTTCACTCCCAGTCGTCCCATCCTTTCACATTAGTTCGCTCCCAGTTTTTGCGGGGTACAATAGTTCAACTTCTCCTAACCCTCCTCCAAAATCCATGGCCTCCCAAATCTCCATGGTCGCCACTGAGTACCAGGTTAGAGCCATCACCCGTGATCAGTTCATCGTCATCTACACACGTGGATCCGCGACGGTGAATGCATGGCTTGCTCGCTTCCTACGCATGTTCAATAGTTCAACGGATGAGTGGGTCGCTAGGCTAGATGTTGAGTACACCACAGTCCTGGGACGAGAGAAGTATCTAAAGTACGAAGAGAGGAAGAAGCCCACCGTGATCCAGGTTTGCATACATAATGTTTGCTTGGTCTACCACATATGCCATGCCGACATTGATTGCCAGGATTTTAAGAACTTCCTCAAGGACAAAAGAGTGAAATTCGTTATTGTAGGCTTTAAGAATGATAGGGATGTCCTATGTCGGATAGGTCTCGTTGTAGGCCAGCCCTTCGATCTCCAGAAGGCAAGCCTGGTGTCCTCCTCTCAACCTTCAATGCTGACCCTGGCAGCAGCCATGATTGATCCTTCATACGCTAAACTGAAGAAACCTCATCACGAGTTTCATCATGCATGGGAGTCAAAGACATTAGATGAAGATCACATCCTGTACGCAGCAATGGATGCCTACCTTTGTTTAAATATCTACAAGGGTTGGATGAAGAAGCAGAGCCCAGTGTCTGGTTCAAGCAAAGAAGCATCGGCGAAGAGAAAGAGGCAAAGGTAAGAGGACGGAGTCGAGGACGCGGACTCGGACTCCGAGTAGGTGGCAGTGCCGTCGCTCATGCTGGTTCTACTGCAGTGTCAAGCGGACTAGTTGCTTAGTTTATTTTCAAGGGTGTGTTGTGCTGCGGCCCCAGCAGAACTATGTTTATGTTCTTTCTCGTTATTTGAACGCTTTAGTACGTACAGTAGTACTAGTACTATGTCTTACTACTGTTCTTCTTGCAGTTGGTACTACTGCTCATATCTTCGTGTTCCTACTGTACTTAATACGTTCATACTAGTAGTATAATTTAGGTCAGTCGATTTGTGAAAGAAGTTCAACGGAGTGAAGGAAGAAGACAGCAGAAGAGGTGGAAGAAGCCCTTCTAGCCATCCATGTTGCATCAAATGGCTCACATGAGTCGACTGACCCAAATTGCTCCTTCAGATTGCAGGATCCACGTGGCATTCAAGGTCTCGAAGGTAGATTCCACGTCCGCACCCGATTTGTGGGCTCGACGCGCGCGCGACCGGCTTCTGCTGTGATAGCCACCGTGCGCGCCTCCTCCTCGCGGGCGGAGACGACAATGACACGCTAGTTCCTCCTCGCTGGCGTGCTGGAGCACACGCTCGTCTTCCTCTTCGTACGCTGCGTGCATAGACGCGGCTCCACCAGCTGCTCGCGTGCTTGGCAGCGTGGCGGCATGTCGAGGAGGGACTGCAGACGACGTGAGCGGGCGAGCCTTCAGCTTCATGGCACAGGGATGGCGGCGACACGGCGGTGATGGGCGAGAAATTGTTGGCCGGAGCAGGAGGGCGACGGCATGCGCAACGGCGGCGGCGGCATATTGATGAGTGCGCGTGTGGGAGCTTACTTTAGTTTTATATAAGGTTGGTCAAACTTAAAAATAAAACCGTACTAGTACACGTAAACATTAGATTTAGGCAGCGCTTTTATTAGTTTTTTTGAAGTTAGTACCACAGCCACGATACGGAATCCTGTGCAAGCGCGTGAACCGCGGCCGCGCGGTCGATCGAAAGGTGCGTCACCATGTCGCGCTCGAAGGACATCCACCGAACCTTTTTGTGTGTGTGAAAACAATCCTCGAATGTTACTCAACTTTTTTTTCCTAGGAAAGTTCTTGACGCTGCAATATTTCCATATATTTGAATTTAGCTCCAGTTCGTGTTTATTTGGATTTGGACGTTTTAGGTGCGCCCTAGTTTTTTTAATACTTATTTTGTGTGTGTGACTGAGAGAGAACGTGTGTATGTGTCCATATGTGTGTTGTGGCGGAAGGGCAATGTGGAGACGGTGTGCGTGTGATACAGACATAGAGAGGTGTGAATGTGCAAATGATCATGTATGAGTGAGACATAGACAGATGCCGATACATTGTGTATACATGAGAGAACGGTCTTCTAGTTTACTTGTGTGTGTGTGTGTGTGTGTGTGTGAGACAGAGAGAGACAGAGAGAGACAGAGAGAGGAGCATCCGTAACACAACAACCATCTCTCTCGATTCGTTCGTCCCTCGCACGACCGCATGCAACACATGCATAAACGCACACATTTTGACACCCTCACCCGGCCCCTACCCACCTGAAGGCCCGCACAATCTCTTCATGAATACCCATTTCTCTCCTTAGGTTTGTTTTCTCTCAATATCTGACCCCCCCACACACACATACACGCAGCACAACACTCACACACACACACACACACTCCCCCGAGCACACAATTCATCCCCATCCAAGGTTATGCGGCGACCACTCTCGCTTGTGCTTCTTTGCACCCCAACATGCACAACACCTCAATCTTCAAAGAGGGCATCGAGCAGATCGAAGACGGCGACCACACGGTGCAAGAGAATGCGGGGTCATTTGGAAGCAGGGTGATGTGACGACGGCTGACTGACTCCTCCCCCCACCATCTCTCTCTCTTGCACAAAATTACCAATCCCTCTCCCCCCGCACAAAATTGTCAATCCCTCAACCCACGAGATCCTTCCCCTCTCGTCCATGTTTTTCCATTTCTCTCATCAAACATGTTGTCTCTTCTCCTTCCACATATACAGAATCCGGATGCACACGCATCTCACGTATATTACATGTCTCCATCTTTCTCACAGACCTAAGTTCTTCCTCTCTCTTTCTCTTTCTATCTCTCTCTCTCTCTCTCTGTCTCGTTAGGTTTGTCTCCCACTCTCTCGTCCACATACATACAATCTTTCCCGCCCTATCTGCTCCATCTTCAAAAGCTCTCTCTGCACGTTTCATTCACACATTGGGATATGTCAAAATGTTTCTTCTATAATGGCTGATGTAGAGTTATGGTTGTTTTTGTTGCATCCTACAAAGTAATAACTATGATATGCATTTAGATTCTCATTTGACTCGGATTATTGAGTTTGAGCATGTTGTGAAGTACTATAGACCTAGTATACATCTTGGGATTCGACAATGATTGTAACTATTGAATTGTATAGACCATTACATTCGAAGTCAATAGCCTAATATATTTATTTCACAATTTCAACAAATGATTAGTTCACTACAAAATAAGAAAACAAATGTGTACCCCCTCCATTTTTATTTAAGTCTGCGTATTAGCATTGGTCAAAGTCAATTTTTGTAAACCCTCAGAAAGCTTATAACAAAAAATATTAACATATACAATAGCAAATAAATACCATTAGATTCATTATTGAATGTACTTTCACATCATACATATTTGTTATGGTAAATGTTTATATTTTTCTATAAACTTGGTCAAACTTTAGGAAGTTTAACTTCGGTCAAACCTAATATGCAGAGTTTACTACTACTACTCGCTAGTTGCTTAGCCGAATCACTCAACACGCCACACGGGGAGTCCAGTGTCACAAAAGTTTGAGGTCAGCGGGAAAATCTCCCGCGACCCTGATTCGAGCAGTGGGAAGTTACTATCGTAGCCTTTGGAACAGGCCTACGGATGACGCTTGGTAGGGGGCTGTTTTCGTAACTTCAGGTTCACCCTACCTAGGCAACCCCACCCCGGCACCCAGAGTAGTACACCTGAATACTCCCCATTTTCTATCCCCACTGCAAAATAGACTTCTCCACGACACCGCAGCCTTCGTGCTCCTCCCCTTTACATCGGCGCACTCGTCCACTCCAGTGCATCTGCCTCATCGACGACCTAATACGCCGCACTGGAGCCGGTCCACCGTCGTCGTCGTACACGGAGCCTCTTCCCCGGCATCGTCTTCCACGGTATCGAATCTGCTTACCGGAAGCCGACGCCAAGTGCAGAAGTACCACCATCGTGGACAATGAACTGACTCCCGTTGCCGACCATGACTCACAGAGGCCGCCGCAACCATCGTTCTCCTCCTCGATTGGTAATGTGTGTATTGAATCACTTAGCAGTACATGTGCAGTTCCAATTTTGTTCATACCTACCCTTCAAATTTCCTGGGTGCTATTGTTCCCGTAAAAGTAATTGGTTATAGCCTCCATTGTCCAACAGAATATCAGCTTTCAATTGTGCGTCTCTCGTGTATCACGCTGTGCTTGGGTAGGTTTTTCATCTGCAACCAGTAGTGTGGCAAATGATGGAAAGGTTTTTAGAACTAGCAAGATGCCCATGTGTTGCACGCATCAAGATGCATTTTTATGAATAGTTTATCTTGTGGGAGAAAAGGATGAACGAGGGAAGGCCTTATTTGCAAATCTAGAGAGGGGTATGGGTATCTTTTTGCAAAATTCCCATTTGTTTCTTTCCTATCTGTCAGATATAAATCGGACGGCCTATATTGCAAGAAAAAAAGTATAGAGAAAAAAAGTAGAGAGTAAAGGAAGTAGAGATAAATATTAAATATTAAATATTAAATAAATATAATAGTAGAGAACAGAGTAGAGATAGCTGAGACATCGGGAAAGGATCGTGCGCGCGGGGGAAAAAGTGGCCGGGCGTGCGCTAGTTTTGGCGCGCGGCGTCCGGCGCTCTTTATAAAATCCAACGCCCTCCCACCGCTCTGTGCCTAGCCACCGCTCTCTCCCCGCTTTGTGCCTCGCAACCGCTCTCTCCCTGCTCTTTTTCGCCTCACTGTCGCCGCGCCACCATGCCGCCGCGTCACCGGGAAACTTGGGGATACCGCGGCGTCCGCGCCCCTCTGGCGGCTTCTCCGCCGAGATCCGGTTCTGCGGGATGCACCTCGGCCTCGGCAATTTCGACACCGCCAACGAGGCCGCTCGCGTGTACGACGCGGCGGCGTGGTGCCTCCGGTGGCCTCATAGAACATTGAACTTCCCCAACGTGACGACACGGGAGCGGGCGCAGGAGCTCGCGCCTTTGCCGCGGCTTAGCACCGACGAGGATTGTCGCGACAACAGGAGGCGGGAGCACCGTGTCGGCAACGCCGAGATT
The DNA here is from genome assembly GCF_018294505.1 of Triticum aestivum. Lineage (NCBI taxonomy): Eukaryota > Viridiplantae > Streptophyta > Magnoliopsida > Poales > Poaceae > Triticum > Triticum aestivum. The sequence goes on along the minus strand of NC_057807.1, from coordinate 651,100,552 downwards.
GACGAGGAAGCCATGGCGTTGTGGCGCCAACACTTCCCGCAAGACATTATCAACGAGCGCGAGTTCTATGCACAAAGGAGGGCGGAGAGGGATAAGAGGAGGGCGGAGCGAGCCGCCTATCGCGAGGACAAGCGTAGGCAAAAAGCGGATGCTTAGTTCAACATGAGCCTAGGAGCAGCGTCGCCCTGGGAATCCGACGATGATTGGTATCTTCACGCCTACAATTAGACGTCGGAGGAGGACATCACCGAGGAGGAGTCGGACAACGAGGAGTAGTTGAATTATCTTTTTTTATCTATCTATGCTGAGAACTATCCTCTACTCTCTAGTATCTACTTCTCGATATCAGCACTATAAAAGCTTTTTTAAAGCACCGCGCATTGCAATTCTGTTGGAGATGCTCTAACATGGAAGATGAGTGCTTTAATGTTGCCCACAAGTTGCGCGAGTATTACTAGTAGTATATTTTTCTTGCCATGTTGAGATTTTAAAACCACGAGTGCGAACATGCAGAGGAGCAAGGAAGACCAAACACGGGATATTTGAGACATCTTCAAGGAGCGTGGCAAGTTAAAGAGGAGCTGCACCGAACCTGTAAAACGATCTTTGGTAAGTAACACCCTTTCAATTACTTTCGTTTAGCTTCGTGTTCTTCGATGTGTATATGTTGTAGTTTCTGTTTCTCTTAAGCGTGGTGTTCTTCGATGTGTAATAAGAAGAGTCTTAATCGTCCTAATGCTTTTGCTTTTAGCTTGATGTGGGAAGTGGGTGTTCTCACCTTGTAGTCTGTTTTTATATTTCTTTTCCTTTTGAATTCACTTCTCCGAGTTCTGTTTATCTGGCTTCTACTAAATGGATCTAGGTTCCTCTGAGTATTGATCTCAAAAAGAAGTAACTTCATGTGAGGATGCAGTTCCTGCAAGGAGGGAAGTATGGTCAACCTCGAGATCATGTTTCCAAAATGAGGCTGGATTACACACAAGGTGCCAGTTCCCTAATGATGATGGATTAGACACAAGGTGCAAATTCCCAGATGATGCTGGATTACACACAAGCCAGGTGGAGTCGTCAGCTGTTCGTGTCCTCGTGGCATTAGTAAAGGCTAAAAGAAAGCGTGCAGCAGCCCTTGAGAATGTAGCTGAGTTCCTGAAAAAGCGAAAAGAGCAATCAGATGCTCTCTTCACCCAAGCCAAAGAAGAGATGGAAGACGCCAAAAATAAGCTAGCAGAGGCAGAGCATGCTAGGCGTCTCCTGCTATCTAAAACTGTTGTCAATACAAAATTTCCTTCATAATAGCTAGGTTCAAATGTTTATCCAGTCAGCATGCCTGTTGTGATGTCTGTGCATCTACTGATGTGGCACAATTTTTTTTTCGGGTCATGTAATAACAACAATTAGTTTCGAAACAATAACAGACGAAGCATTGGACATGGTATAGTTCACGCGCAAACCCGACATTCCAAGTTCAACTTCCACATCAAACTCATGTTCACAGATATCTGTCCACAACCATGATTCACTTCAAAGCCAAAAAAATGTGAGGAGAGTTATAAATAAAGAAAAATCTCTACTAGTTCCTGCTACCAGTGCGAGCACAACAAGTCAAGACCATGCGTAAATTAATTATATTTTAGTCATTTTTTGTGTTCTAAAATGCCTGCCGGCTCATGGAAGGACGTGTTGCCGGCACACGCGCGGATTCAATGAAGGCAGGTGGGGCAGTCTTAAGCTGGTTGCACGCGGCGAGGAGGCGTGCTCAGCCGGGCCTGCAATGAGTGCAGCCCTCTTGGCCGACGTGTCGGTTCAATGCCTGCGCTATGAGAGGTCGCGTCCATGTCAGAGCAATCACTCCCTCCAGTCCTTTTTTGTTTGGGCATAACAAAATCTCGTTTTCCATTCACATTTTACAAGTAAAATTCGTGGACAAACTTTGACCCAAAGTACGATGGGGACTAGTAAACCAGAATGGAGGTAGTAGTTTTTTTAATCAAAGAAGGGTTTCCCCTTCCGATTTTCATTACTGAAAACCAGCATCTAAAACTAAACCATAGTATTTTCCCTAGAACTACCAGGTTCAACATCTCGCAACATAAACCCATACAACCATACGCCAAGGAGGTACGTAGTACTATGAATTCCATTTTCGCTCCATACCAATCGTTCTAAAAGCTACTTACTACTTATAACGTGCATTGAAAATCGGAACCCTTAACCCCGCTAAAAACGATATTTTAAACGTGGCTACTCGATCTATGGCAACTGGCGAGCCACCGCGCTCCAAGTCGTTCACCTGTGGTCCCGACCATCAACTCCTATGGATCAAATTATCACGCGAGCTGACTATTCCTACAAAGGTGCTCCACCATGTACCCGGTATCCGCGAATGCAGCAATTGTGCACCTAGGGTTTTAGGGTATATTTGTTATCGTCGCCTTTATGTAACACTCATGTGTGCAATACAGCGAGAGGCCGACTGCGTGCGTGCGCCTCTTCACTTAGTATATGTACTCCACCATTTGTCTGGTGTCGAAAAAATTATAATAACTACTAGCAATGTGCCAATGCGTTGGCACACGATCAAAGTAGATTAATACATATTCACCGATTTGATAGAAAAAAAGTCTAGTTTTGAAATACGTATATCACTAAAAATATGTTATGTTTCACTCAAAATATATTCCTTTGGCGGTTTTGATGCGATAAGGGAGGAATGTTGTTGGTTTCAAGATTCGAGAAGTGGTATATGTCTAATTTCTACTCTTACTAGCAAGATGCCCGTGCGTTGCACAAAACATCATCTTGTGGGAGAAAAGGATGAACGAGGGAAGGCCTTATGTGCAAATGTGGTGAAGAGTGCGGGTAAATTGCCATATTTTCCTTCCTATTCATCAGATATAAATTGGATGAACTACATTGCAAGATGGCAGGCCCACCATCATCACCAACTCTATTTTTTATCCCTACTCTTATAAAAAGCATTGTCGGTGATGATCGTGTGCCTGCCATCCTGCAATATAGGCCGTCCGATCTATATCTGACGGATAGGAAGAAAACTATGGCAATTTTGCAAAAATATACCCACACCCCTCTCCACATTTGAAAATAAGGCCTTCCCTCGTTCATCCTTTTCCCCCACAAGATAAATTACTCATACAAATGCATCTTGATGTTCCGTGCAACGCATGGGCATCTTGCTAGTTGTTGCAAAAAAGCCCATGTGTGTGAGAGAGAGGGAGAGTGGAGGAGGATGGAGTGCATGTGTGAAAAAGACACAAGGAGTGTGTGTGTGATAGGTATCAGCTTAAAATGAGGCGATAGTGTGTGTGTGCACGATCGAGAGGGCATTTCTCAAGAAGGGAAGAAAAAGCTACATAGATACAAGGAGCGGGAGAGAGCCATGTATGCGATGGTGGAAGCATGAGTGTGCGGGTGTATAAACCTATCTAGAGGCTAGCTAGTCGATAAATGTTTTTGAGAGAAATACGAGTCGGGGTGCGAAAGCGAGAGTTTTGTGTGTGAGAGAGAGAGAGACGATAGTCGGGAAGGGGAGTGGAAGCAGGAGTTGTGTGTGTGTGTGTGTTTGTGAGAGAGAGAGGAGACAGTAGTCGGGGTTGTCTGATCGGTAAACAAATGAATAATGTCAGTCTAGGATGGATACGAAAAGGAGACCGCAACAAATGTTGTGTCTACAGGAGAGAGAGAGAGAGAGAGATTTTTTAGTGGTATGAGTCATATGTAGAGACATATAGGGTGTGTGAGAGAATCCCATAGAGAGAAAGACAAAGTGAAAGACGAGTGGAGACTGTGTGTGTGTGGCGGTGAAAAAGAAAGCTTAGGTACCGAGTGATACCAGAGAACAATAGAGACGTGAGAGATAATGAAAACCGTGTAATGTATAATGATAGGGAGAGTGTGACACTTCTCAAGGGAGATGTCGAGAGACCATGTTTGCGAGGATAGGAGAAACATGATGTGAGCGTGCGGGTGAGCTGGAGAAAAGAGAGTGATAGTTACCTGAAGGAGCATGCATGCGAGAGAGATGGGCGTGAAAGGAGTAAACAAAAAAGGGATTCAAATATTTGAATTCGAGATGATGATACATGTAATCCATACTCGAACCAAAATTGATCTATCAAACATGCATACTCATATGAATTCACGCACATCTATGTTATTTAATATGTAGATATTACTGATCCATACATTTTAGTAGAACATAATTTGGTTATATTTTTTCGAATTCAACCTTAAGATTTCGAGATCGTTGTATTTGTAAATCATATTATACATATAAAGGAGCAAAATTCTTTCTTGTGCTTTTGAAAGTATATATGAAAAAATGATGTATATAGAATGTAATTCCAATTGAAAATGGATCCCGCCCGAAAAGAATAGAATACAAACGGGATTCTAATTGAGTTGGCATGAGCATAAACATGCACTGTGCAAAATTTGAACGAAGCGGGGAAAGTCGCAGTAACCGCTCGAAACCAAAATCTGCAAGATGGAAATTACTACTGCCTATCCCTGCCACGCAAAGCCTATCTGCTGGATTTCTATAGGTTTCGATAGGGGTAGGTTTGTAATTTCACCCAAATGTGATGTAACCGCCTCTCACCCGGATTCATACACGGTGGGCGCCAAAACACAGTGTGTCCACGGCCGAAATAGACTCCCTCCCCGATTCATATTCATATACACGATGGGCGCCAAAAACAAACTCTCGTTGGCAAATATTCGGTGTATGCGAGATTACCGTCCTATCCCCAACCGACTAATGTTGTTGTGATGTAGTAGAAATTTGAAACAGGGGCTAAGTTTGTAAATTTCCTCGCATTTGAGACAAGCGCGCCCTGAATACATGTGTTCCCCCTTCCTCTCTACCTCCCTTTTCCCCATTCGTACTCAGTGGGCGCCAAAACACCCTCTCCACCCCACCCTCCTCCGTTCGCCACCGCCCGCCACCCCATCCACCGCTCTCCTCCTCCACCATGCCGGAGCTGATACGCCGACGCCGCCGTCCATTGCAAGAGATCGACCTCTCTCATCCACGGCTTCGAACCGGGATCCTTGCATCCCGTCCTCTTGATTCATCCCCGTCGTCGTCCACCGTGCCGACGCCGCTCCTACGACCGTCTCGTCCACCGCGCCCTGCCGCCACCGTCTACCCTCCTAGATCTGGTTCCACGCCGCCGACAGCCATCGCTATCGTAGCACCGTCAAATTCTCAGCAGATGCGTACACGGCGCCGCACTAGAGGCAGTACTCTTTCGTATCTGCTCAGCTTGTTTATCGCAGCAAGAAAATAGATCGCCACTGCTTTACTCTGATTTCTTGTCTTGGTTGCAAAGTTGCCTTTGTCCGGTTTGCACCTTCAGATCCGCCATGGCATGCTCAACACTATACTCCCAATGCTTATGGTTTTCCCCTTTTATATTCGACACTAGTTAAATCACAGTAGACTAAATTTTTCAGAGCTCGCCGGAGTTCGCGGGTGCGAACGAAGGGGCTCAGGTGGTTGTGGGGCCTCGCCGAACAAAGAAAACTCAATGCGGGTGGGGGTTGGGGCGGGGGTGGGGGTGGGGGTGGCGAAGGAACACGGGCGGTGGGTGCCGGTGGTCCGGCTGGCGGCCCGTGCGGTGTTCTGCGTGGGAAGAATCAGAGACGAGGAAGAAGATGGGTTAGGAGACGTATGATCTTCATCCAACCGCCTGAAATGGTCGAGAGACAGCTGGGAGTTGCATTCTTAATGCGCTCTGGTTCATCATGTGTGGGCACTGCGCAACCAACATTTTATTATCCAAAATCTGCTTGCTCTTCTTTACCATGTTCCTCTTCCGTTCTTCTTTAATATGTACTCTCTCCATTCCTAAATACAAGTCTTTGTATAGATTCCACCATGGACTACATATGGAGCAAAATGAGTGAATCTACACTCTAAAATGTATCTGGATACATCTGTATGTGATCCATAGTGGAAATCTCTACCAAGACTTATATTTGGGAACAGAGGGAGTTTGATAGTAGTACAATATGTTCCTTGTAATGAAGATGAGTAGAGACATTTGCAGTAGAGGTCTATACGATCAGTTGTGATGGACACTTTGAGCCTATTTGATTCGTAGGATCTTGTAAACATAGGAATAGGATTTGTATTGGCCTGCCCACTTGAATCCTATAAGAACAGCAAGGAAATGCGGGGAGCTGTGTCGCCTTTGAGAGTTACATTGATATTAATAGTACCGCACCTTCACTTGAAGAGAGCTGGTATCTGAAGCCTTTCTAGCCGTACCGGCAAACTAGCACATATATTCCAGCAAGTTCCACTTTGCTGATTTTACTCTGATGCTTAAGGTTTTCCCATTATATCTACACTATGATCTGTGTAGCTGCTTTGTGTCGCACTAGCAGCAGTCCACTCTTGAAGCTAAACACTGCAATGACTCACAAAATTGGCACCAAGGCATTGGGTGCCATTCTGGATGCAATGAAACTCATACACTCCCCACCTGTTGACTCTTGTTCAGAATATGATCCTAATGACTCTTGTTGAAAATTGCCACATATAGAGAGACAGCATGGAATTGCATTTCTTTGGGCGCTGTGATTCATCATGAGTGGGCAACCAACATTGTATGCAATGAAGCGGAACCTCAAGAATATGCTTCCTCTTCTGTTCTTTAACATGTTCCTCTTTGTTTATTCTGTATTTAGTACGTACAGTATCTTCCTTGTCAGGAAGGGGCGCAGGGACATCTGCAGTCAACAGCTGATAGAGCTGGCCTGTACATGATCGATAGGTTTTCAATTACAAGCGGCGATACAACACCATATTTTCAAGCCAGTTCCACTTTCCCGATTTATATATCGTGGTTATGGTGTACCCCTGTTATGTACACTATGATCTGCCTAGTTTCTATGTGCTCTTGTTATCATGGTTTGGCAATAAACTCTCTATACAGTATATTATGAACCTGTCATCTGCCAGCTATCCTTACTTCTGGAGCCTATTTTTTGTGTACTTGTGCCAGATTATATAAATGCACACACCATATTACAACACACATGAGCTCTCTCATCATAATCCAGTGATAGCACACAAGTGTTTACAAGGGCGCCCCTATATTAGAATATCATCTGCATTACAATGATAATCTCACAACTATTTATGTTTTCATGGTTCTCAGATATTATACGCAATTACAGTGAATATCAGAATCCGAGCATCAAAAGAATATTGTGAAACACTGCAATGACTTACAAAATTGGCACCAAGGCATTGAGTGCCATTCTGGAAGCAATGAAACTCATATGCTCCCCACTTACTCCAGCAAGTAATGACTATTCTAACCTCGAGGAGTCAAAGGGAGATGGCCTGTCCTGTTCACCCATCAAGGTGCCTGTTCTAATTTGGCAAGGTTTATTAATTGTGCGTATCTTGCATTTCTTCTACTTTGTTGCACCGACATCTGCTTAGTTTACTCATCATATAACTCGAGATGCCATGCCCATCCATTATCAATACATATTCCATCTGTCATCATACCATGTTTTCCACTCAAATGTTGTTCTTGTGCATCACACATCAAAAAGGAAGAGGGTGATTGCCGAACCCGAAGGAGCACCAGCAAAGTCCTTGAAAAATGTGGTGGTGCCGGAGAAATCAGACAGCGCCCCACTTATATTGACTGTACAATCAGTGACACAAAACGTAGGACCGACTCCAGCAAACTGTACCCATACTTCATTGGCCACACCACTAGCCCCACCACACAGGACCTGCACTCCAGCAAAAGGTATACCAATTTCATTTCCCATAGCACCAGCCGTACCACAGAAAAATCCCACTCCAGCAAAAAGTACAAGAAGTCCACCGGCCGAAGACCTATCCCAACTGCAGAGACGGACAATTCCTGCAGATTGGAACCCCATTCCATTTATTCCCAGTTTAAAAGACAATGCTTTCAATGTTGTTAGGGACTACGTGAATATATTCCCATCATGGGAAGATCATAGTGAAGACAAACACCATTTTCACATCTTCCTGTCCAACTTACGTGTAAGTGCTATTATTCATGGTTATTATTTTCCTGTTTTCGGCTGATCGTACACCCAATGATTTACATTACATTGTTGTAACTAGGCGAGGGTCAATCTGGATAGTCATGACGAGCAAAGCTTGCTTGTGCTTTTCAAGGAAGCATTGCAGCAGTATCAGTGTTATCTGAGGAAATCACACTTTGATGGCAAGTCTATAAATGAATTTCGGGTGAAGTCTCCTGTGCTAAATTTAGAAGACATTGAATGGAAAAACCTTGTTATGCACTGGTCTCGTTCCCAGGATGAGGTACTGTCTATGAAATCACATGACAATTTGAACTTCTACTTTACCGCATGTGCCTTACGGATCTTTTTTGCAGGAAATCTGCTCGAAGAAGAATTCCGGTTTGAAAAGAACGACAGGATATCACAAATATGCTGCCTGGTGCTTTGCTCTTGTTAGTACCTGTTGTCCTATATCACTGTACTTGCATACATACCTGGTTCATTATGTAACAGCAGTATGCATGATAGCTTGCTTATCAATTGTTCGCTCCAAATTCTCTGATCTGTATGAATGGTTACATTAGTGTAGAATATATCCAATGCCAATGAATTTTTTTAGCTCTGCATTGTTCTTGTAAGTACATGCTGTCCTTTATCAGTGTACTTATATTGACAGGTAGTTGTTCATGTACCATCACTCTGCAGCTTATTTTCCTTTGCCCTCCATTTTCTACACATTAGATCTATATTTACTCTTACCATAAGGTTGGTACTGAAGAAGTTTAGCTGTGCATTGCTCTTGGCTTTGCCTTTTGCTTGTATCGCTGCACATACATTTATAGCTACTTGGTTATGTAGCATCACTCTTCATCTTATCTTAAATATTCTCCATTTTTTCGTATATTATCACATCTATATATACTCTTAACAAAATGTAGAATAAAGGCAATGCTTATGAAGAAGATTCTGTTGTAAACTTCTTGAATTGCCCCCCCCCATCAGCATGGACAAGGGCTTTATAGAGCCTATCTTCACCAGTAATGTAAGTTTGTCCTTCTCAAGCCTTCACACTTTGTTGTGTATATTTGGTTAGGCATGACTGCAATAGCTGTTTATTTTTGGTGTTTGCATCAAATTGCATGTTTAAAGTTTATTATGTAGGTCATAAACAAAAGTTTTGTCCTTCTCAATTTAAGTTTTCAGTTGTACAACCAAGTTCCTTCTTCATACCATGTAAATTAAACTATATAGATCAAGTGATCTTCTTTTGCACTGCATGTATGCTTCTGTTCTTCATTCGTAATCCAGTGGTGTGGTGAACCTACCCACTACAGCACAGTGTCATATTCTGCAATGTCTTAACTATGAATAATGTCATATCATTCTACTATTATTTAAACCGTCTCTTTATTTGCCAATCTGAAATGGGATAAATTGACAGCACACTAACCATTGATACTTATGAGTTCTTGATCTGTAATCCAGTGGTTTCGTGAAGCTGCCAACTCCTTCACAATGTCATTTCCTGCCATGTCTTGACCTGGACAATACCATATTGTGTTAATGCATTTTTAAACTATGTCACTTTATTCGTCAGTAAGAAATGTGATGAATTGCCAGCACTGCTACTTTTATGTGCAAAACCTGTCATCTGTCTGCTTGTTTATCTTCCAGAGTGAGGAAGATATAAGTGTTGAACAAGCGCAGTCTCATCATCTTGCTCAGGTGCTTGCGCTGCAGCTCGCTAGCAGGGCTAACCTTTCTTGAACTCTATTGAAGTGCTGTTGGTTTTGTATATTATTTTGTCGGCGTGTTTATTTGCACTGGTGGCGATCTTTGATGCCCAGTGTATGTAATCTGCTGTCTGCTTGTGCTTTATTATCATAGTGGCGAACTTTGATGCCCAGTGGATGTAGTATGCCGTAATTTCTTTATTGTATAGTCTAGGTTTTTTCTTATTCACGATGCTGAAGTTATTTTACTGTATATATATCCTGTCTTCGTGGTAAAGCGGCCAAACCGTAAAATTACGGTACATAATCAGGCCGTCATGCAATCACGATGTATGATCCGCATCATCGGCCACATCAAACTGGCCCACTAGTAGATTCGGGCCTTTAATAGGCTGAGTAACCCCCGACCCTCTTTTCGCAAGAAAACTCAATGGGCTTTTAGGAGGTGGAGAAGTAGGTTGGGCCTGAAACGTGCCAAACAGGTCACGGGCCGGTAGCAGCCCGAAATGGACCCCGGCCCATGATTGTGCGAATCAAATCACAGGCTTTTAACAGGCCAAAATTGTCTCGGTCCTTGTTTGGCCAAATCAGATATCGGCTGCGAGCAGGCCGGATGCAAACCAAGCCGTAGTTAGGCCCAACTATATGACGGGCTTTTAACAGGCCGAAATTAATATAGGGCCAAAATGTTAAACGGGCCCTTAACAGGCCGAAACTAATATCAGGCCGAATTACTAAATGGGCCTTTTGCAAGTGGGCCCAAAAGCATCGCGTTCAGTTAACGGGCCGAATCTGATATGGGCCATAATTGAAGCCAAAGCCTCTTAAAGGGCCGGACCTGATCTGGGCCGTGATTTGGCCAGAACGCGGGAGGCTTTTAACAGGCTGGATCTCATATGGGCCATTATTAGGCCCGGAATGTGGCAGGCCATTAATGGACCGGATCAAATATGGGCCGACATTTTGCCCAAAACATGGTAGCCAGTTAATTGGCCGGCCTACTAGGGTCCTCAAAATCTTGTGGGCCTACAGCTGGGCCGGCCCATTAGTGTCGACTAAATCTCATGGGCCTTTAGCCGGACTGGCCCATTATGATCCGCAAGAATGTTGTGGGCCTTTACCTGGGCCGGCCCATTATGGCACACAAAAATCTTGATCCCAATGATATGCCGTCTACTTTGATTGAGAATAATAATGAATCTATGTATGTGAATTTTGTTGGTAGGAATAGTTTTGGAAATAATGCCTATAGAGGAAACTTTAATGCTAGACCGTTCCCTAGTAATTCCTCTAATAATTATGGAAATTCCTACAATAATTCTTATGGTAATTTTAATAAGATGCCCTCTGATTTTGAGAATAGTGTTATAGAATTTATGATTTCTCAAAAGAATTTTAATGCTTTGCTTGAAGAAAAATTGCTCAAAGTTGATGATTTGGCTAGGAACGTTGATAGACTTTCGCTTGATGTTGATTCTCTTAAAATTAGATCTTCTTCTCCTAAGCATGATATCAATGAGTCTCTCAAAGCAATGAGAATTTCCATTGATGAGTGTAAGGAAAGAACCGCTAGATTGCGTGCTAAAAAAGATAGCTTTATAAAAGCGTGTTCTTCTAGTTTACATGAAAATAATAATGAAGATCTTAAAGTTATTGATGCGTCTCCTATTAGATCTATGTTTTGCAATATGAATCTTGATAATTATGGGACTGATGATGAGTCAACTTTACCTAGAAGGCGTCCCAAGAATTCGGAGTTTTTAGATCTTGATGCTAAATTTAGTAAAAGTGGGATTGGAGAGGTCATGAATTTAAATAGTATTGAACCCACTATCTCGAATTTCAAGGAATTTGATTATGATAATTGTTCTTTAGAAGGTTGTATTTCCTTGTTGCAATCCGTTGTTAATTCTCCTCATGCTTATAGTCAAAATAAAGCTTTTACCAAACATATCGTTGATGCCTTGTTGCAATCTTATGATGAAAAACTTAATTTGGAAGTTTCTATACCTAGAAAACTTAATGATGAGTGAGAACCTACTATAAAGATTAGAATTAAAGATCACGAGTGTTTTGCTTTGTGTGATTTGGGTGCTAGTGTTTCCGCGATTCCGAAAACTTTATGTGATATTCTAGGTTTCCATGATCTTGATGATTGCTCTTTAAATTTGCACCTTGCGGATTCCACCATTAAAAAGCCAATGGGAAGGATCAATGATGTTCTAATTGTTGCAAATAGAAATTTGGTGCCCGTTGATTTTATCGTTCTTTATATAGATTGCAAACTTTCTTGCCCTATTATTCTTGGTAGACCTTTCCTTAGAACGATTGGTGCGATTATTGATATGAAGGAAGGGAATATTAGATTCCAATTTCCATTAAAGAAAAGCATGGAGCACTTTCCAACAAAGAAAGTCAAATTACCTTATGAATCTATCATGCGGGCTACTTATGAATCAAGTGCCAAAGATGGCACTACTTAGTTCTATCTTCGCTTTTATGCCTAGCTAGGGGCGTTAAACGATAGCGCTAGTTGGGAGGCAACCCAATTTTCTTTGTGTTTTTTGTTTTTGTTCCTGTTTAGTAATAATTTTTTGCTTCTAATTTCTGTTTAGAGGTGTTTTTATCTTTTAATTAGTCTTTGTGCCAAGTAGAACCTATAGGATAAACTATGATGATAGTTGATTTGATTCTGCTGAAAAACAGAAACTTTGCGCTCACGAGAAAATACTCAATAAATCACAGGAGCGAGATTTTGCATTGATTCTTTTTGCTGATGATCAATAAACAAATTTTACAGTACTTCCTATTTTTGTAGGATTTTTAGAGTTCCATAAGTTTGCGTTAGTTACAGATTGCTACAGACTGTTCTGTTTTTGACAGATTCTCTTTTTCGTGTGTTGTTTGCTTATTTTGATGCATCTATGGCTAGTAAAATAGTTTATAAACCATAGAGAAGTTGGAATACAGTAGGTTTAACACCAAAATAAATAAAGAATGAGTTCATTACAGTACCTTATGTGGTGGTTTTGTTTTCTTTCACTAACAGAGCTTATAAGATTTCCTGTTGAGTTTTGTGTTGTGAAGTTTTCAAGTTTTGGGTAAAGCTTTTATGGACCATGGAATAAGGAGTGGCAAGAGCCTAAGATTGGGGATGCCCAAGGAATCCCAAGATATTCAAGGATAGCAAAAAGCCTAAGCTTGGGGATGCCCCGGGAAGGCATCCCCTCTTTCGTCTTCGTTCATTGGTAACTTTACTTGGAGCTATATTTTTATTCGCCACATGATATATGTTTTGCTTGGAGCGTCGTGTATTATATTAGTCTTTGCCTTTTAGTTTAACACATTCATCCTTGCTGTACACACCTTTTGGGAGAAGCCTACTTGATTGAAATTTATTAGAATATGCTATGTGCTTCACTTATATCTTTTTGAGCTTGATAGTTTTTGCTCTAGTGCTTCACTTATATCTTTTTGAGCATGGCGGTGGATTAATTTTGAAGAAATTGCTAGTCTATCATGCTTCACTTATATTATTTTGAGTGTCTTTTAGAACAGCATGGTATTTTCTATGGTTACAAATTTGGTCGTAGAATGATGAGCATCCAAGTTGGGTATAATAAAAACTATCATAGAAGAGAATTGGGTGCTATGATCAATTTGTTGCTTGATAATTGTTTTGAGATATAAAGGTAGTAATGTTAGGGTCATGCTAGTGGATAATTATGAAATTGAGAAATACTTTTGTTGAAGTTGGCAAGTCCCATAGCATGCACGTATAGTAAAAGTTGTGTGACAAATTTGTTGCATGAGGTGCTCTTTTGATTGTCTTCCTTATGAGTGGAAGTCAGGGATGAGCGATGGATTTTTCCTACCAATCTATCCCTCTTGGAGCATGCGTAGTAGTACTTTGCTTCGAGGGCTAAGTAGATTTTTGCACTAAGTATACGAGTTCTTTATGACTAATGTGAGTCCATGGATATACGCACACTCATCCTTCCACTTTGTTAGATTTTCTTTTTACCATGCAACTTTCGCCGGTATCATGTACCCATTATTTACCTTCCTCAAAACAACCACCATACCTACCTATTATGGCATTTCCATAGCCATTCCGAGATATATTGCCATGCAACTTTCCACCATTTCGTTTATTATGACACGTTTCATCATTGTCATATTGCTCTTTGCATGATCATGTAGTTAACATCGTATTTGTGGCAAGGCCACCTTCATAATTTTCATACATGTTGCTCTTCATTCATTGCATATCCCGGTACACTACCGGAGGCATTCATATAGAGTCATATCTTGTTCTAGCTTTGAGTTGTAATTCTTGAGTTGTAAATCCATAAAAGTGTGATAATCTTCATTATTAGAGCATTGTCCTAGTGAGGAAAGGATGATGAAGACTATCCCCCACAAGTCGGGATGGGAGTTCAGACTTTATAAAAATAAAAGAGGCCAAAGAAGCCCACCAAAAAGAAAAAAAAGAAAAAAAAGAGAGAAAAAGAAAAATTAAAAAGAGAGAAAAAGAGAGAAGGGACAATTGCTACTATCTCTTTTTCCACACTTGTGCTTCAAAAATAACACCATGATCTTCATGATAGAGAGTCTCCTATGTTGACACTTTCATATACTAGTGGGAATTTTTCATTATAGAACTTGGCTTGTATATTCCAATGATGGGCTTCCTCAAAGTGCCCTAGGTCTTCGTGAGCAAGCAAGTTGGATGCACACCCATTTAGTTTCTTTTGTTGAGCTTTCATACATTTATAGCTCTAGTGCACCCGTTGCATGGCAATCCCTACTCACTCACATTGATATCTATTGATGAGCATCTCCATAGCCCGTTGATACGCCTAGTTGATGTGAGACTATCTTCTCCCTCTTTTTTGTCCTTACAACCACCACAATAGACCACCATAGTGCTATGTCCATGGCTTGCGCTCATGTATTTCGTAAGAGTTGAAAAAAGCTGAAGCGCGTTAAAAAGTATGAACCAATTGCTCGGCTCGTCATCGGGGGTGTACATGATGGGAGTATTTTGTGTAATGGAAATGAAGCATGGCCTAACTATATTATTTTGTAGGGATAAGCTTTCTTTGGCTATGCTATTTTGATAGGACATGATTATTTGTTAGTATGCTTTGAAGTATTATTATTTTTTTGTTTTGTAAGCTTTTATTTTGAATCATTTGGATGTGAACATTCATGCCACAATAAAGAAAATTACATTGAGAATTATGCTAGGTAGCATTCCACATAAAAAATTTCTTTTTTTATCATTTACCTACTCGAGGACGAGCAGGAATTAAGCTTGGGGATGCTTGATACGTCTCCAACGTATCTATAATTTTTGATTGTTCCATGCTATTATATTACCTGTTTGGATGTATATGGGCTTTATTTTACACATTTATATCATTTTTGGGACTAACCTACTAACCGGAGGCCCAGCCCGTATTGCTGTTTTTTGCCTATTTTAGTATTTCGAAGAAAGGAATATCAAACAGTGTCCAAATGGAATGAAACCTTCGGGAGAATGATTTTTGGAACGAACGTGATCCAGAGGACTTGGAGTGCAAGTCAAGAAGCAGCCGAGGCCTCCACGAGATAGGAGGGCGCACCCCCTGTCTAAGCCTACGTACTTCCTCCTCCTATATAAGCCTACGTACCCCGAAAACATCCAGAGAGCAGATGAAACACAATTTCCACCACCGTAACCTTCTGTATCCGCGAGATCCCATCTTGGAGCCTTCGCCGACACTCTGCCGGAGTGGGAATCGACCACAGAGGGCTTCTACATCAACACCATAGCCCTTCTGATGAGTTGTGAGTAGTTTACCACAGACCTACGGGTCCATAGATATTAGCTAGATGGCTTCTTCTCTCTTTTTGGATCTCAATACAATGTTCTCCCCCTCTCTTGTGGAGATCTATTTGATGTAATCTCTTTTTACGGTGTGTTTGTCGAGATCCGATGAATTGTGGGTTTATGATCAAGTTTATCTATGAATAATATTTGAATCTTCTCTGAATTCTTTTATGTACGATTGAGTTATATTTGCAAGTCTCTTCGAATTATCAGTTTGGTTTGGCCTACTAGATTGATCTTTCTTGCCATGGGAGAAGTGCTTAGCTTTGGGTTCAATCTTGCGGTGTTCTTACCCAGTGACAAAAAGGGTGGCAAGACACGTATTGTATTGTTGCCATCGAGGATAAAAAGATGGGGTTTATATCATATTGCTTGAGTTTATCCCTCTACATCATGTCATCTTGCTTAATGCGTTACTCTGTTCTTATGAACTTAATACTCTAGATGGATGCTGGATAGCGGTCGATGTGTGGAGTAATAGTAGTAGATGTAGGCAGGAGTCGGTCTACTTGTTGCGGACGTGATGCGTATATACATGATCATGCCTAGATAATCTCATAATTATTTGCTTTTATATCAATTGCTTGACAGTAATTTGTTCACCCACCGTAATACTTGTGCTATCTCGAGAGAAGCCTCTAGTTAAACCTATGGCCCCCGGGTCTATCTCTTATCATATTTGCTTCCATTCTACTTTTATTTGCATCTTTATCTTCTGCATCTATATTATAAAATACCAAAAATATATTTATCTTATCATTTTATCTCTATTAGATCTCACTTTCGCAAGTGGCCGTGAAGGGATTGACAACCCCTTTATCGTGTTGGTTGCGAGTTCTTTGTTTGTTTGTGTAGGTTCATGGGACTTGTTGAGGAGCCTCCTACTGGATTGATACCTTGGTTCTCAAAAACCGAGGGAAATACTTACACTACTGTGCTGCATCACCCTTTCCTCTTCAAGGAAAACCAACGCAAGCTCAAGACATAGCAATACTCTTTTGCCAAAGTCAGGTGATCACAAGATGATCAGAGGCCATGCAATTAACCTGCTTCACATATTTGATGTGCGTCAAATGTTCAAAGTCATGAGCCTAATTGTGGAAACTATCAAAAGGACAGCTGCTGATCAGAAGAGAAGTTGTGGGTATGCCCCACAGATTCAGGAGCTAATTAACTCCAAGATGGGCACTGGCACATATCTCTTGGACAAGGAACACCTGCCCATCTACCCAAACTTTGAGGACAACACTATGGTGATGGATGAGAATGAACCATCATCTGTGCAACCACAAGAAAAGAAGGAGAAAGCAAGGACTGAAAAGGCTACAAAGATGGCAACCATTGATGAGGCATCTCAATATTTCCTGAAGAGCAAGAAAGATCAGCTTGGCTACTTGATTGCCTCCATTCTGAGGATTGAGAAGGGTTTGGCCACCCTGACTCAAAACCAAGAGAGCTTGGAGAGAATCATAGAGCAGAAGTTCTATTATTTAGATGTGAAGGTCACTGAGATATAGTCAGTTGTTGAGCAACTTCAGGAGGAAGTGGAGGAGAAGAAGGGCAAGTCAACCACAGAAGCATTTGCTAGAGTGCCCAAAGGTCAGAGATCTGCTGCAGTGCCAGTTACAGACACAAGAGCTACTTCATCTGCACCAGCAACAACTTCAGTGCCACCAGCTCCAGTAGACACTCCATCATCTCCATCAACCTCAACTGATGCCTGAGAGTTATTTCTACACCACCACCTGAAGACCAAGCCTGAGAGTCGATTTAGCACTGTGCATTTTTTATGAACTTTTTGGTAACTTGTTGCCAAAGGGGGAGAAAATGTATAGATCATAGGCGTCGAGACAGAGTGTTGCTTTTGTTCTCTCTTGTTTTTGGTGGTTGAACTTTGTTATTTGCTTGTTTGAGATACTCTATGCTTTTGTGTGATACTTGGATGATCATGTGGTTGATCATATACTATGCTACATTATTGCTTGATTGGATGATATTATCTCATTCACTTTGCTTGGTGATGAGCGCGTGTGTTTAATTATTATCATTTTTTTGGCGCTCCACCAAGATGTATGTGACATGGAAGAGTAACCCATGATCCTAACACATTGTTCATTTGCAGTCCAAAAGCAAATCTTAAACTATGCACAAATTTAGGGGGAGCTCTTACTTTTCACATACTTCTCAAAGCGACAATGTTTTTCAATCTTATTATCATTTGTCGAAGCTTTGATCTATATGTTGTCATCAATTACCAAAAAGGGGGAGATTGAAAGTGCAACTATCCCTAGGTGGTTTTGGTAATTCCTAACAACATATAGCTCATTGAGCTAATGCTATTTCAAGATAAATACTTCAGGAAAGCTCAATGATTAGCATGGCATGGATGAGAAAAGTTGATCCCTCAAAATGCTAAGGACAAAACAATTGGCTCAAGCTAAAATCTCAAGACTCTACATTTTCTATTTTAGTGATCCAAGATCACATTGAGTCTATAGTAAAAGCCAATACTATCAAGGAGGGATGATGTGTTGCTTAATGAGGTTCTTGCTCAAAATGCTTAGTGATATGCTCTAAAGCCCTCAATTACTTTCTCACATCCACATATGACCTAAACCAAAAGTCAAACTCGGCCCCACCATTTCTTTCTATCCGGCGCCACCGAGTTCAGATGTCATAGCCACTGCAACAAACCCTAGGCAAATCGGTCTCACCGATAGGGATCTTGATCTCACTGGGATTGTAATCTCTCTGTTTCCCTTCGTAATGTTTTGGTCCAACCGAGATGAGCGATCGGTCCCATCGAGATTGCAATGTAAACTCTCTGTTTCCTTTTTGTAACCTTTCGGTCTCACCGAGATGAGCGAATCGGTCCCACTGAGTTTTCCTGACCAACTCTCTGGTTAGCTTATTACCAAAATTGGTCTCACCAAGTTTGTGTAATCGGTCTCACCGAGATTACGTTATGCCCTAACCCTAACCATATCGGTCCTACCGAGTTGCATGTCGGTCCCACCGAAAATCCTAACGGTCACTAGATTTGTTGAATTGGTCCGACCGAGTTTCACAATTCGGTCCCACCGAGATTGGTAAGTTGTGTGTAATGGTTAGATTTTGTGTGGAGGCTTAAATACCCCTCCACCCACCCTTCACTCATGGAGAGAGCCATCAGAACGTACCTACACTTCCAACTTACATTTTCTGAGAGAGAACCACCTACACTTGTGTAGAGGCCAAGATATTCCATTCCTACCATATGAATCTTGATCTCTAGCCTTCCCCAAGTTGCTTTCCACTCAAATCTTCTTTCCACCAAATCCAAATCCCGTGAGAAAGAGTTGAGTGTTGGGGAGACTATCATTTGAAGCACAAGAGCAAGGAGTTCATCATCAATACACCATTTGTTACTTCTTGGAGAGTGGTGTCTCCTAGATTGGGTAGGTGTCAGTTGGGAGCCTCCGACAAGATTGTGGAGTTGAACCAAGGAGTTTGTACGGGCAAGGAGATCGCCTACTTCGTGAAGATCTACCCCTAGCGAGGCAAGTCCTTCGTGGGCGACAGCCATGGTGGTATAGACAAGGTTGCGTCTTTGTGGACCCTTCGTTGGTGGAGCCCTCCGTGGACTCGCTCAGCCGTTACCCTTCGTGGGTTGAAGTCTCCATCAACGTGGATGTACGATAGCACGACCTATCGCAACCACGACAAAAACATCTGTGTCTCCTATTGCGTTTGCACTCTCCAAACCCTTCCCTTTACATTCTTGCATGTTGCATGCTTTACTTTCCACTGCTCATATACTCTTTGCATGCTTGCCTGAATTGTGTTAAGATTGCTTGACTTGTGCAAAGTTGCTAAAATCTGCCAGGAACTAAAATTGGGAAAAGGATAGTTTTTTATTTGGTCAAGTAGTCTAATCACCCCCCTCTAGACATACTTTCGATCCTATAGGGGGGGGGGGTTGAATCCTACTAGAAGTGGAGTCCTAATAGGACTCCCTCCTCCATGGTGCGCCCCTTCGTGGCCGGCCTACTCCCCTCCTCCTTTATATACGGGGCCCGGTGGGCACCCCAAAGCACATCAATTGTTTAGCCGTGTGCGGTGCCCCTCCACCGTTTACTCCCCCGGTCATATTGTCGTAGTGCTTAGGTGAAGCCCTGCACGGATCACTTCACCAACAACATCATCACGCCGTCGTGCTGACGGAACTCACCGACACTCTGCTAGATCAAGAGTTCAAGGGACGTCATCGAGCTGAACGTCTGCAGAACTTGGAGGTGCCGTACGTTCAGTACTTGATCGGTTGATTCAAGAAGACGTTTGACTACATCAATCATGTTAAGTTAACACTTCCGCTTTCGGTCTACGAGGGTACGTGGACACACTCTTCCCCTCTCTTTGCTATGCATCTCCTAGATAGATCTTGCGAGAGCGTAGGATTTTTTTTAAATTGCATGATACATTTCCCAACAATGGCATCCGAGCCAGGTCTATGCATAGATGATATGCACGAGTAGAACACAAAGAGTTGTGGGCGGTGATCTTCATACTGCTTACCACCAATGTCTTATTTTGATTCAGCGGTATTTTTGGATGAAGTGGCCCGTACCAACCTTACGTGGCCGCGTTCATGAGACCGGTTCCACCGACAGACATGCCACTAGTTTTGCATAAAGGTGGCTAGAGGGTGTCTATTTCTACAACTTTAGTTGAATTGAATTTGACTTTGGCCGGGCCTTGTGAAGGTTAAAACAGCAAACTTGATAAATCACCGTTGTGGTTTTTGTGCCGTAGGTATGTACGATTCATGCTAGCAGCCACGTAAAACTTGCAACAAACAAAGTAGAGGATGTCTAACTTCTTTTTCCAGGGCATGTTGTGATGTGATATGGTCAAGACATGATGTGATATAAAGATTGCTGCATGAGATGATCATGTTTTGTAAAAGTTATTGGCAACTGGCAGGAGCCATTTGGTTGTCGCTTTATTGTATGAAATACAAGCGCTATGTAATTGCTTTTTTTTGAACAAGTATGTAATTGCTTTAGTTTATCACTAAATGGTAGCGATAGTCATAGAAGAAATGGTTGGCGAGATGACCACGACGCTACGATGGAGATCAAGGTGTCAAGCCGGTGATGATGGAGATCATGACGTTGCTTCGGTGATGGAGATCATGAGCACAAGATGATGATGGCCATGTCATGTCACATATTTTGATTGCATGTGATGTTTATCTTTCATGCATATTATTTTGCTTAGTACGCCGGTAGCATTATAAGATGACCCCTCACTAAATTTCAAGGTATAAGTGTTCTCCCCGAGTATGCACCATTGCGAAAGTTCTTCGTGCTGAGACACCACCTGATGATCGGGTGTGATAATCTCTAGGTTCAAATACAATGGGTGCAAGCCAGATTTGCACATGCGGAATACTCAGGTTAAACTTTATGAGCCTAGCATATACAGATATGGCCTCGGAACACTGGAGACCGAAAGGTCGAACGTGAATCATATAGTAGATATGATGAACATAGTTATGTTCACCATTTATGACTACTCCATCTCACTTGATGATTGGACATGGTTTAGTTGATTGGGATCACATATCATTTAGATGAATTGAGGGATGTCTATCTAAGTGGAAGTTCTGAAGTAATATGATTAATTGAACTTAATTTATCATGAACTTAGTCCTGATAGTATTTGCAAATTATGTTGTAGATCAATAGCTCGAGTTGTAGCTCCCTTGTATTTTTTGATATGTTCCTAGAGAAAACTAAGTTGAAAGATGATAGTAGCAATGATGCGGACTAGGTCTGTGATCTGAGGATTATCCTCATTGCTGCACAGAAGAAGTATGTTCTTGATGCACTGCTAGGTGATAGACGGATTGCAGGAGCAGATGCAGACATTATGAACGTTTGGCTAGCTCAATATGATGACTACTTAATAGTTTAGTGCACCATGCTTTATGGCTTAGAACCGCGACTTCAAAAATGTTTTGAACGCCACGGAGCATATGAGATGTTCCAAGAGCTGAAATTGGTATTTCAGACTCATGCCCGTGTCGAGAGGTATGAGACCTTTGACAAGTACTTCGCCTAAAAAATGGAGGAGAATAGCTCAGCTAGTGAGCATGCGCTCAGAATGTCTGGGTACTACAATCGCTTGAATCAAGTGGGAGTTAATCTTCCAGATAAGATAGTGATTGACAGAGTTCTCTAGTCACCATCACCAAGTTATTGGAACTTCATGATGAACTATAACATGCAAGGGATGACGAAAGCGATTCCCAAGCTCTTCGTGATGCTGAAATCGAAGAAGGTAGAAATCAAGAAAAAGCATCAAGTGTTGATGATTAAACAAAATCACTAGTTTCAAGAAAAGGGCAAAGGGAAACAAAGGGAACTTCAAGAAGAATGGCAAGCAAGTTTTCACTCCCGTGAAGAAGCCCAAAGCTAGACCTAAGCCTGAAACTGAGTGCTTCTACTGCAAAGGAAATGGTCATTGGAAGCGGAACTACCCCAAATATTTGGCAGATAAGAAGGATGGCAAAGTGAAAAAGGTATATTTGATATACATGTTATTGATGTATACCTTACTAGTGCTCATAGTAGCCCCTGGGTATTTGATACCTTTTCGGTTGCTAAGATTAGTAACTTGAAACAGGAGTTGCAGAATAAATATAGACTAGTTGAGGGTGAAGTGATTATGTGTGTTGGAAGTGGTTCCAAGATTGGTATGATCATCATCGCACACTCCCTATACTTTCGGGATTACTGTTGAACCTAAATAAATGTTATTTGGTGTTTGTGTTGAGCATGAATATGCTTAGATCATGTTTATTGCAATACAGTTATTCATTTAAAGATAGAGAATAATTGTTATTCTGTTTAGATGAGTAAAACCTTCTATGGTCATGCACCAAATGTTAATGATTTATTGAATCTCGATCATAGTGATACACATATTCATAATATTGATGCCAAAATATGCAAAGTTGATAATGATAGCGCAACATTCTTGTGGCACTGCCGTTTAGGTCATATTGGTGTAAAGCGCATTAAGAAATTACATGTTGATGGGCTTTCGAAATCACTTGATTATGAATCATTTGATACTTGCAAACCATGCCTCATGGGAAAGATGACTAAAACTCCGTTCTCCGGAACAATTGGATGAGCTAATGACTTATTGGAAATAATACATACCGATGTATGCGGTCCGATGAGTGTTGAGGCTCGTGGTGGGTATCGTTATTTTCTGACCTTCACAAATGATTTGAGCAGATATGGGTATATCTACTTAATGAAACACAAGTCTGAAACATTTGAAAAGTTCAAAAAATTACAGAGTGAAGTGGAGAATCATCGTAACAAGAAAATAAAGTTTCTACAATCTGATCATGGAGGTGAATATTTGAGTTACGAGTTTGGCCTTCATTTAAAACAACATGGAATAGTTTCACAGCTCACGCCACCTGGAATACCACAGCGTAATGGTGTGTCCGAACGTCATAACCACACTTTATTAGATATGGTCCGATCTATGATGTCTCTTACCAATTTACCACTATCGTTTTGGGTTATGTATTAGAGACAACTGCATTCATGTTAAACAGGGCACCATCAAAATCCGTTGAGACGAGACCATGTGAATTGTGGTTTGGCAACAAACCTAAGCTGTCGTTTCTTAAAGTTCGGGGTAGCGATGCTTATGTCAAAAGGCTTCAGCCTAATAAGCTCGAACCCAAATCGAAGAAGTGCGCCTTCATAGTATACCCTAAGGAAACAACTGGGTACACATTCTATCACATATCCGAAGGCAAGATCTTTGTTGCCAAGAATGGAACCTTTCTAGAGAAGGAGTTTTCTCTCGAAAGAAGTGACTGCGAGGAAAGTAGAACTTGATGAGGTAATTGTACCTACTCTCAATTTGTAAAGTAGCTCATCCAAGAAATATGTTCCCGTGATGCCTACACCAACTAGAGAGGAAGCTATTAATAAAGATCATGAAACTTCAGATCAAGTTGCTATAGAACCTCATAGGTCAAACAGAGCACGATCTGCACCAGAGTGGTACGGTAATCCTGTTCTAGAAGTCATGTTACTAGACCATGATGAAACTACGAACTATGAAGAAGCGATATGAGCCCAGATTCCGATAAATGGCTTGAGGCCATGAAATCTGAGATAGGATCCATGTGTGAGAACAAAGTGTGGACTTTGGTTGACTTGCTCGATGATCAGCAAGCCATAGAAAATAAATGGATCTTCAGGAGGAAGACGGACGGTGGTGGTAGTGTTACTATTTACAAAGCTCGAATTGTCGCAAAAGGTTTTCGACAAGTTCAAGGTGTTGACTACGATGAGATTTTCTCACTCGTATCGATGCTTAAGTCTATCTGAATCATGTTAGCAATTGTCGCATTCTATGAAATCTGGCAAATGGATATCAAAACTGCAATCCTTAATTGATTTATTAAAAAAGAGTTGTATATGATGCAACGAGAAGGTTTTGTCAGTCCTAAAGGTGCTAACAAAATGTGCAAGCTCCAGCGATCCATCTATGGACTGGTGCAAGCATCTCGGAGTTGGAATATACGCTTTGATGAGTTGATCAAAGCATATAGTTTTATACAGACTTGTGGTGAAGCCTGTATTTACAAGAAAGTGAGTGGGAGCACTACAGCCTTTCTGATAAGTATATGTGAATGACATATTGTTGATTGGAAATTATGTAGAATTTTCTGGAAAGCATAAAGAAGACTTTGAAAGGAGTTTTTTTTCAAAGAAAGACCTCGGTGAAGCTGCTTACATATCGGGCATCAAGATCTATAGAGATAGATCATGACGCTTGATAAGATTTTTCAATGAGTACATACCTTGACAAGATTTTGAAGTAGTTCAAAATGGAACAATAAAAAAGGAGTTGATAACCCACACGTATAGGGGATCAATTGTAGCCTCTTTCGATAAGTAAGAGTGTCGAACCCAACGAGGAGCTAAAGGTAGAACAAATATTCCCTCAAGTTCTATCGACCACCAATACAACTCTACGCATGCTTAGCGTTCGCTTTACCTAAAACAAGTATGAAACTAGAAGGACTTTGTAGGTGTTGTTGGATAGGTTTGCAAGATAATAAAGAGCACGTAAATATAAACTAGGGGATGTTTAGATAAAGAAGCAATAAAGTAAATATAGAGAGTGTGGAAAAGTGGTGGTATGAGTTGTGAAATTGTCCCTAAGCAGTTGACTACTTTACTAGACCGATAACAAGTTTTATGTGGGAGAGGCATAAGCTAACATACTTTCTCTTCTTGGATCATATGCACTTATGATTGGAACTCTAGCAAGCATCCACAACTACTAAAGATCAATAAGGTAAAACCCAACCATAGCATTAATGTATCAAGTCCTCTTTATTCCCATACGCCACAACCCCTTACTCCGGTTTATGCTTCTGTCACTCAAGCAACCCACTATAAGCGAATCATGAACATATTGCAACACCCTACAGCGGGAATCCCTCACGCTTGCGCGACACAGAGGGTACAATAGGACAGCAACATAAGCACAAGCAAATTGAACCAATCATAGCAATTCATCAATCACCGGTAGGACAACAAAAATCTACTCAAACATCATAGGATGGCAACACATCATTGGATAATAATATGAAGCATAAAGCACCATGTTCAAGTAGAGGGTACAGTGGGTTGCGGGAGAGTGGACCGCTGAATATAGATGGGGGAAGGTGATGGAGATGTTGGTGAAGATGGCAGAGGTTGATGATGATGATGGCCCCCGGCGGCGTTCCGGTGCCACCAGAAGCAAGGGGGAGAGATCCCACCTTCTTCTTCTTCTTCTTCCTTGACCTTCTCCCTAGATGGGAGAAGGGTTTCCCCTCTGGTCCTTGGCTCCCATGGCGTGGGAGGGGCGAGAGCCCCTCCGAGATTGTATCTGTCTCTTTGTCTCTCTCTGTTTCTGCGTTCTCAGATTCTACCCTTTCACCGTTTCTTATATATCCAGAGATCCGTAACTCCGATTGGATAGAAACTTTTGCCCAGATTTTTTTCCGAAAATTAGGTTTCTTGCGGCCAAAGAAGAGCAGTAACTGCCTTACGGGGTGCCCACGAGGGTCAGGGGCGCGCCTGCCCCCCTAGGGCGCCCCCTGCCTCGTGGCCCCCTCGGTCACCGTCTCGCGTTGATTTTTCTTCCCGAAAATCATAAATATTCCAAAAATATTCTCCGTCCGTTTTTATCCCGTTTGGACTCCATTTGATATGGGGTTTCTGCGAAACATAAAACATGCAACAAACAGGAACTGGCACTGGGCACTGGATCAATATGTTAGTCCCAAAATAATATAAAAAGTTGCCAAAAGTATATGAAAGGTGTAAAATATTGACATGGAACAATCAAAAATTATAGATACGATGGAGACGTATCAGCATCCCCAAGCTTAATTCCTGCTCGTCCTCGAGGAGGTAAATGATTAAAAATATAATTTTTGATGTGGAATGCTACCTAGCATAATCTTGATCATGTAATCTAATCATGGCATGAATATTAAGACACGAGTGATTCAAAGCAATAGTCTATCATTTGACATAAAAACGATAATACTTCAAGCGTACTAATAAAGCAATCATGTCTTTTCAAAACAACATGGCCAAAGAAAGTTATCCCTACAAAATCATATAGTTTGGCTATGCTCCATCTTCACCACACAAAGTATTTAAATCATGCTCAACCCTGGTTTTAGCCAAGCAATTGTTTCATACTTTAGTATTCTCAAACTTTTTCAACTTTCACGCAATACATGAGCGTGAGCCATGGATATAGCACTATAGGTGGAATAGAATATGATGGTGGGGGTTATGTGGAGAAGACAAAAAAAGGAGAAAGTCTCACATCGACGCGGCTAATCAATGGGCTATGGAGATGCCCATCAACTGATGTCAATGTGAGGAGTAGGGATTGCCATGCAACGGATGCACTAAGAGCTATAAGTGTATGAAAGCTCGAACTGGAAACTAAGTGGGTGTGCATCAAACTTGCTTTCTCATGAAGACCTCGGGCATTTGAGGAAGCCCATCATCGGAATATACAAGCCAAGTTCTATAATGAAAATCCCCACTAGTATATGAAAGTGATAACTCAAGAGACTCTCTACATGAAGAACATGGTCCTACTCTGAAGCACAAGTGTGGTAAAAGGACAGTAACATTGCCCCTTCTCTCTTTTTCTCTCATTTTTCCCTTTTTTTCTTTTTTGTAGGCTTATTTGGCCTCTCTCTCTTTTTTTGGGGGCTTCTTTGGCCACTTTTATTTTTTTCATAAAGTCCAGAGTCTCATCCCGACTTGTGGGGGAATCATAGTCTCTATCATCCTTTCCTCACCGGGGCAATGCTCTAATAATGATGATCATCACACTTTATTTACTTACAACTCAATATTACAACTAGATATCTAGAACAAAGATATGACTCTATATGAATGCCTCCGGCGGTGTACCAGGTTGTGCAATGATCTAGCATAGCAAAGATATCAAAAAATGGACAAGCAATGAAAATATCATGCTAGCTATCTTATGATCATGCAAAGCAATATGACAATGAATGCTCAAGTCATGTATATGATGATGATGGAAGTTGCATGGCAATATATCTCAGAATGGCTATGGAAATGCCATGATAGGTAGGTATGGTGGCTGTTTTGAGGAAGATATAAGGAGGCTTATGTGTGATAGAGCGTATCGTATCACGGGGTTTGGATGCACCGGCGAAGTTTGCACCAACTCTCGAGGTGAGAAAGGGCAATGCATGGTACCGAAGAGGCTAGCAATGATGGAAGGGTGAGAGTGCGTATAATCCATGGACTAAACATTAGTCATAAAGAACTCATATACTTATTGCAAAAATCTACAAGTAATCAAAACAAAGTACTACACACATGCTCCTAGGGGAAGGGTTGGTAGGAGTTAACCATCGCGCGATCCCGACCTCCACACATAAGGAAGACAATCTAAAAATAAATCATGCTCCGACTTCATCACATAACGGTTCACCATACGTGCATGCTCCGGGAATCACAAACCTCAACACAAGTATTTCTACTAATCCACAGTCACTCACTAGCATGACTCTAATATCACCACCTTTATATCGCAAAACTATTGCAAGGAATCAAACATATCATATTCAGTGATCTATAAGTTTCATGTAGGATTTTATGACTAACCATGTGAATGACCAATTCTTGTCATCTCTCTAAATAGATATAAGTGAAGAAAGATAGTTTAATTCTAAGTTATGCCCATGCTCCAACAAATATAAGTGAAGCAAAAGAGCATTCTACAAATGGCGGTTTTCTATGTGAAGAGAAACAGGCAATCCAAACTTCAAACGATATAAGCGAAGCACATGAAGTATTCTATAAAGCCATACTCAAAAGATTTAAGTGAAGTGCAATGAGAATTCTATAAGTCAACCAAGGACTATATAATACTAGCATGGTGCATAAAATAAAAGTGAAAACTAAATGCAAAAGACGCTCCAAGACTTGCACATATCACATGAACGAAACGAATCCGAAAGCATACCGATACTTGTTGAAGAAAGACGGGATGCCTTCTGGGGCATACCCAAGCTTAGACGCTTGAGTCTCCTTGAATATTTACTTGGGGTGCCTTGGGCATCCCCAAGCTTTAGATCTTGCCTCTCTTCCTTTTCCTCATATCGAGACCTCCTCGATCAAACACTTCATCCACACAAAACTTCAACAGAAAACTCGGTAAGACCCGTTAGTATAATAAAGCAAATCACTACTATAAGTACTGTTGAAAACCAATTCATATTTTGTTTTTGCATTGTGTCTACTGTAATATAACTTTTCCATGGCTTAATCCACTGATAGAAATTGATAGTTTCATCAAAACAAGTAAACTATGCATCAAAAACAGAATCTGTCAAAAACAGAACAGTCTGTAGAAATCTGAACATTCACCATACTTCTGGTACCCCAAAAATTCTACTAAAATTAGGAAAAATCAACAATTTTTACAGAAAGATAGTGCAAAAAGTTTCAGAACCGTTTGACGTTCCAGTAAAAAATGTAAAATCGCGCACTACAGCCAAAGTTTCTGTCCTGCACCGCACAAACCAACAAGCATTGTAAACATCCTAAAGGCAAACCTTGGCACATTATTTTTATAATACAATGGAATTGTACAAGGGGATAATTATTTTAGATGAAAAGTTTCTGTAATCAAGATTCACAAAGTTTCCGTGAGCATGAACAAAGTTCAAGGAGCTCTCCCACTTCAACAATACTTGTCTCTCTCACTTTCACTTTCCTTTTTGAAAAGTTTTGGGTTCCCCTCTTTATTTCTTTTTGTTTTTAGACTTTATGAAAGCACTCAACAGAAATAAATGACTCTCTAAAACTTGTAGGTTGTCTCCCTGGCAGCGCTTTCTTTAAATCCATTAAGCTAGGCATATAGTGCTCAAGTAATGGATCCACCCGGATCCCAAGGTATATCAAAGTCAATTTTAATTAACAATGATTTGTAATTTAGTAGTGAGCACAAAGTAACATATATCAAGCAACAACAAAGTCTAACTCTCTTCTTATGCATCGGCATGTCATAAAAAAACAATTCATGCACACCAAGTAAAGGCCAATGCATAGTATAAGCAGTTTGTTGCAATTTTATCATATTGGAAACATAGAGAGGTGGAGATATAGTTCCTCTCTCATAATAATTGCAAGTAGGAGAAGCAAGCACATGCATATTATATCTATCAAAATCATCATGTGTAGTAGTAAAACGCAACCCATGAATATAATCCTTAATAAGGGCAAACTTCTCCGATATAGTGTAGTCGGGAGAATTAAAAATGATAATAGGACTATCATGCGTGGGTGCAGTAGCAACAATTTCATGTTTAACATAAGGAACTATAGCAAGTTCATATCCATGAGCATAATTCATATTGGCATCTTGGCCACAAGCATAGCAAGCATCATCAAAAAGGGGTATTTCAAGAGAATCAATGGGATCATAACAATCATCATAGCAATCATCCTTCGGTAAGCACGAAGGGAAATTAAACAATGCATGAGTTGAAGAGTTACTCTCACTAGAAGGTGGGCACGGGTAGCTAATCCGCTCTTCCTCCTTTTGTTCTTCGCTCTCCTCATCATCTTTTTCATCCAATGAGCTCACAATTTCATCAATTTCTTCTTCCATAGACTCCTGCAAAATATTAGTCTCTTCTTGGACAGTGGAGGAGTCCTCGATATATGGTTTAACATAGGCATTAGAAGCAGAAGGAAAAGCATAATTATCATAACAATATTTAAGTATGGCAAAATTTTCAGATTTGTAAAGAGTAGCATCATATGTTTCAATCAAAGAAGCAATTTCATAAGCAACCTTAAAAGCAACAAATTCTTCAATTTGTTGAACATCATAGTAATTATAAACACCCTTAGCATATGAAGATACGATTCCATTATCACTAAACTCACATTGGTAGGGAAGGTGTTTCTTAGGGTTTTCAGAACAACAAGTAATACCATATATTTCACATAAATTCCAAGCATAGCATTGCAAACGATGAATTTGATCCAGTAAAAGTTTCCCTTTTTCAAATATGCGCTGTCGCACATAACAAGCATGCTCATCTAAATATTTGCCCTCAACTAAGCTAGTTGGGGTTTCAGCACGAGCACATAGGGATCGAAGATGATCCAAGTAAAAAAGCTTCAGGAGTGTGATACATTTTGGGTGGTTCTTCAACCATTGGTGTAGTAGGTACAACTAATTTTTTTGTTATTTTGCATTTCCTACCTATAATTGAAGATAGAAAACAACTAAGAACATCAAATAAAAATTACTTAGTGATAAAGCAAACAAGCACACACGAGAATATTCACCCCACGCTATGACTCCCCGGCAATGACGCCAGAAAAAGGTCTTGATAACCCACAAGTATAGGGGATCAATTGTAGCCTCTTTCTATAAGTAAGAGTGTCGAACCCAACGAGGAGCTAAAGGTAGAACAAATATTTCCTCAAGTTCTATCGACCACCGATACAACTCTACGCACGCTTAACGTTCACTTTACCTAAAACAAGTATGAAACTAGAAGGACTTTGTAGGTGTTGTTGGATATGTTTGCAAGATAATAAAGAGCACGTAAATATAAACTAGGGGCTGTTTAGATAAAGAAGCAATAAAGTAAATATAGCGAGTGTGGAAAAGTGGTGGTATGAGTTGTGAAATTGTCCCTAAGCAATTGACTACTTTACTAGACCGATAGCAAGTTTTATGTGGGAGACGCATAAGCTAACATACTTTCTCTTCTTGGATCATATGCACTTATGATTGGAAGTCTAGCAAGCATCCTCAACTACTAAAGATCATTAAGGTAAAACCCAACCATAGCATTAAAGTAAAGTCCTCTTTATTCCCATATGCCACAACCCCCTTACTCCGGTTTATGCTTCTATCACTCAAGCAACCCACTATAAGCGAATCATGAACATATTCCAACACCCTACAGCGGGAATCCCTCACGCTTGCATGACACGGAGGGCATAATAGGACAGCAACATAACCACAAGCAAATTGAACCAATCATAGCAATTCATCAATCACCGGTAGGACAACGAAAATCTACTCAGACATCATACGATGGCAACACATCATTGGATAATAATATGAAGCATAAAGCACCATGTTCAAGTAGAGGGTACATCGGGTTGCGGGAGAGTGGACTGCTGAATATAGATGGGGGAAGGTGATGGAGATGTTGGTGAAGATGGCGGAGGTGTTGGTGTAGATCGCGGTGATGATGATGGCCCCCGGCGGTGTTCCGGCGCCACCGGAAGCAAGGGGGAGAGAGCCCACCTTCTTCTTCTTCTTCTTCCTTGACCTTCTCCCTAGATGGGAGAAGGGTTTCCCCTCTGGTCCTTGGCTCCCATGGCGTGGGAGGGGCGCGAGCCCCTCTGAGATTGTATCTGTCTCTCTGTCTCTCTCTTTTTCTGCATTCTCAGATTCTACCCTTTCACCGTTTCTTATATATCCAGAGATCCGTAACTCCGATTGGATTGAAACCTTCGCCAAGATTTTTTTCCTGAAAATTAGCTTTCTTGCAGCCAAAGAAGAGCAGTAACCGCCTTACAGAGTGCCCACGAGGGTCAGGGGCGCGCCCCCTGCCTTGTGGCCCCCTCGGGCACCGTCTCGCGTTGATTTTTCTTCCCAAAAATCATAAATATTCCAAAAATATTCTCCGACCGTTTTTATCCCGTTTGGACTCCGTTTGATATGGGGTTTCTGCAAAACATAAAACATGCAACAAACAGGAACTGGCACTGGGCACTGGATCAGTATGTTAGTCCCAAAATAATATAAAAAGTTGCCAAAAGTATATGGAAGTTGTAGAATATTGGCATGGAACAATCAAAAATTATTGATATGACGGAGACGTATCAGGAGTTCTTGCCTGTGATGCAAGGTGTAAAGTTGAGTAACACTCAAAACCTGACCACAGCAGAAAATAGAAAGAGAATGAAAGTCATTCCCTATGCCTCAGGCCTAGGTTCTATAAAGTATGCTATGCTGTGCACCAGACCTATTGTGTACCTTATCATGAGTTTGTCAAGGGGGTACGATAGTGATCCAGGAGTGGATCACTGGACAGAGGTCAAAGTTATCCTTAGTTACCTAAGAGGACTAAGGAAATATTTCTCGGTTATGGAGGTGATAAAGAGTTCTTCATAAAGAGTTACGTCGATGCAAGCTTTTACACCGATCCGGATGACTCTGAGTCTCAATCTGGATACATATTGGAAGTGGGAGCAATTAGCTAGAGTAGCTCCATGCAGAGCATTGTAGACATAGAAAATTTGCAAAATACATACGGCTCTGTATATGGCAGACCCGTTGACTAAACTTCTCTCACAAGAAAAACATAATCACACCTTAGTACTTTTTGGGTGTTAATCACATGGCGATGTGAACTAGATTATTGACTCTAGTAAAACCTTTGGTTTTATATCACATAACGATGTGAACTATGGGTGTTAATCACATACAGATTTGAACTATTGGTGTTAAATCACATGGCGATGTGAACTAGATTATTGACTCTAGTGCAAGTGGGAGACTGAAGGAAATATGCCCTAGAGGCAATAATAAAGTTGTTATTTTATATTTCCTTATTCATGGTAAATGTTTATTATTCATGCTAGAATTGTATTAACCAGAAACTTGATACATGTGTGAATACATAGACAAAACAACGTGTCCCTAGTATGCCTCTACTAGACTAGCTCGTTGATCAAAGATGGTTAAGTTTCCTAGCCATGGACATGAGTTGTCATTTGATAAGGGGATCACATCATTAGTGGAATGATGTGATGGACAAGACCCATCGGTTAGCTTAGCATTATGATCGTTTAGTTGTACTGCTACTGCTTTCTTCATGTCAAATATATATTCCTCCAACTATGAGACTATGCAACTCCCGGGTATCATAGGAATGCCTTGTGTGCTATCAAACGTCACAACGTAATTGGGTGATTATAAAGATGCTCTATAGGTATCTCAGAAGGTGTTTCTTGGGTTGGCATAGATCGAGATTAGGATTTGTCACTCCGAGTGTCAGAGAGGTATCTCTGCGCCCTCTCGGTAATGCACATCATATGAAGCCTTGCAAGCAATGTGACTAATGAGTTAGTTGCGGGATGATGCACTACGGAACGAGTAAAGAGACTTGCCGGTAACGAGATTGAACTAGGTATGAAGATACCCACGATCGAATCTCGGGCAAGTAACATACCGATGACAAAGGGAATAAATATGTTGGCATTGTCGTTCGACCGATAAACATCTTTGTAGAATATGTGGGAACCAATATGAGCATCCAGGTTCCGCTATTGGTTATTGACTGGAGAGTTGTCTCAGTCATGTCTACATAGTTCTCGAACCCGTAGGGTCCGCATGCTTAACCTTCGATGACGATAGGTATTATATGAGTTATTTGTTTTGGTGACCGAAGGTTGTTCGAAGTCCCGGATGAGATCACGGACATGATGAGGAGTATCGAAATGGTCGACAGGTAAAGATTGATATATTGGAAGGTTATACATGGACACCGGAATGGTTCTGAAGAGGTTCGGGGATTTTTTGGAGTACCGGGAGGTTACGAGAACCCCCCTCCCCCCCCCGCCCCCGGAAAGTTAATGGGCCTCATGGGCCATAGTGGAGAGGAGAGGACAGGCCACGGGAAGTGCCCCCCCAAGCCAATCCGAATTGGACAAGGGGTGGGGGGCGCGGCCCCCCTTTCCTTCTCCCTGTCCACCTCTTTCCCCTTTCCCCCTCTCCGTAAAAAGGAAAAATAGAGGGGGGGGGGGCAAATCCTACTAGGAGTGGAGTCCTAGTAGGACTCCCCCCTCCATGGCGCGCCCCTTAGTTTCCGGCCTCCTTCCTCCTCCTTTATATACGGGGCTGGTGGCACCCCAAATCACATCAATTTGTTAGCCGTGTGTGGTGCCTCCCTCCACAGTTTACTCCTCTGGTCATACTGTCGTTGTGCTTAGGCGAAGCCCTGCGTGGATCACTTCACCCACACCATCATCATGCCATCGTGCTGACGGAACTCATCAACTCCATCGACACTCTGCTGGATGTTACCTCTTGAGCTTGTGTTGGTTTTCCCTTGAAGAGGAAAGGGTGATGCAGCAAAGTAACGTAAGTATTTCCCTCAGTTTTGAGAACCAAGGTATCAATCTAGTAGGAGATAATGCACAAGTCACTGAATACCTGCACAAACAATCAACAACTTGCACCCAACATGGTAAAGGGGTTGTCAATCCCTTCACGGTCACTTGCAAAAGTGAGATCGGATAGAGATAGATAAACGGTAAAGTAAATATTTTTGGTATTTTTGGTTTATAGACCGGAAAGTAAAAGATTGCAAAATAGTAGATCGGAAACTAATAAGATGTAAACGAGATTAAATAATATGGAAAAGAGACCCGGGGGCCATAGGTTTCACTAGTGGCTTCTCCCATGATAGCAAATGTTACGGTGGGTGAACAAATTACTGTCGATCAATTGATAGAAAAGCACATAGTTGTGAAGATATCTAAGGCGATGATCATGAACATAGGCATCACGTCCGTGTCAAGTAGACCGAAACGATTCTGCATCTACTACTATTACTCTACACATCGACTGCTATCCAGCATGCATCTAGAGTATTAAGTCCATAAAGAACGGAGTAACACATTAAGTAAGATGACATGATGTAGAGGAATTAACTCAAGCAATATGATGAAAACCCCATCTTTTTATCCTCGATGGCAACAATACAATACGTGCCTTGCTACTCGTACTGTCACTGGGAAAGGACACCGCAAGATTGAACCCAAAGCTAAGCACTTCTTCCGTTGCAAGAAAGATCAATCTAGTAGGCCAAACTAAACCGATAATTCGAAGAGACTTGTAAAGATATCAAATCATGCATATAAGAATTAAGAGAAGAACCAAATAATATTCAAAGATAACCTGATCATAAATCCACAATTCATCGTATCTCGGCAAACACACCGCAAAAGAATATTACATCGAATAGATTTCCAAGAACATCGAGGAGAACATGGTATTGAGAATCAAAGAGAGAGAAGAAGCCATCTAGCTAATAACTATGGACCCGAAGGTCTATGATAAACTACTCACGCTTCATCAGAGAGGTAATGGTGTTGATGTAGAAGCCCTCCGTGATCGAATCCCCCTCCCGCAGGATGCCGGAAAAGGTCCCTAGATGGGATCTCATGGGTACAGAAGGTTGCGGCGGTGGAAAAGTGGTTTTGTGGCTCTCCTGGATGTTTTCAGGGTATAAGAGTATATATAGGCGAAGGAACTAGGTCAGGGGAGCTACAGGGACCCATGAGGTAGGGGGCGCTCCCTACCCCCTTGGTTCACCCTCTTGCCTCGTGGCCGCCTCGTTGCGTCTCCGACTTCATGTCCAAGTCTTCTGGTTTGATTTCGGTCCAAGAAAGATCATCGCGAAGGTTTCCTTCCGTTTGGACTCCGTTTGGTATTCTTTTTCTGCGAAACTCTAAAATAGGCAAAATAACATAAACTGGCACTTGGCCCTCAGTTAATAGGTTAGTCCCAAAAATAATATAAAATAGCATATAAATTCCTATTAAACATCCAAAACAGATAATATAATAGCATGGAACAATAAAAAATTATAGATACGTTGGAGACGTATCAAGCATCCCCAAGCTTAATTCCTGCGTGTCCTCGAGTAGGTAAATGATAAAAACAGAATTTTTGATGTGGAATGCTACCTAACATATTTATCAATGTAATTTTCTTTATTGTGGCAAATGTTCAGATCCAGAAGATTCAAAACAAAAGTTTAATATTGGCATAAAAACAATAATACTTCAAGCATACTAACAAAGCAATCATGTATTCTCAAAATAACATGGCCAAAGAAAGCTATCCCTACAGAATCATATAGTCTGGCTATGCTCTATCTTGATCACACAAAATATTTAAATCATGCACAACCCCGATTTCAGCCAAGCAATTGTTTCATACTTTAGTATTTAGAAACTTTTTCAACTTTCACGCAATACATGAGCGTGAGCCATGGACATAGCACTATAGGTGGAATAGAATGGTGGTTGTGGAGAAGACATAAAGGAGAAGATAGTCTCACATCAACTAGGCGTATCAATGGGCTATGGAGATGCCCATCAATAGATATCAATGTGAGTGAGTAGGGATTGCCATGCAACGGATGCACTAGAGCTATAAGTGTATGAAAGCTCAAAAAGAAACTAAGTGGGTGTGCATCCAACTCGCTTGCTCACGAAGACCTAGGGCACTTTAAGGAAGCTCATCATTGGAATATACAAGCCAAGTTCTATAATGAAAAATTCCCACTAGTATATGAGCATGGCAACATAGGAGACTCTCTATCATGAAGATCATGGTGCTACTTTGAAGCACAAGTGTGGAAAAAGGATAGTAACATTGTCCCTTCTCTATTTTTCTCTTTATTTGGGCCCTCTCTTTTTTGTGGCCTCTTTTTTCTCTTTTTTTTTAATTTTTCGTCCGGAGTCTCATCCTGACTTGTGTGGGAATCATAGTATCCATCATCCTTTACTGACATGGGACAATGCTCTAATAATGAAGATCATCACACTTTTATTTACTTACAACTCAAGAATTACAACTCAATGCATAGAACAAAATATGACTATGTGAATGCCTCCGGCGGTGTACCGGGATGTGCAATGATTCAAGAGTGACATGTATGAAAGAATTATGAATGGTGGCTTTGCCACAAATACGATGTCAACTACATGATCATGCAAAACAATATGACAATTATGGAGCGTGTCATAATAAACGGAACGGTGGAAAGTTGCATGACAATATATCTCGGAATGGCTATGGAAATACCATAATGGGTAGGTATGGTGGCTGTTTTGAGGAAGGTAATGGTGGATGTCATGGTACCAGCGAAAGTTGCGCGGCACAAGAGAGGCTAGCAATGGTGGAAGGTTGAGAGTGTGTGTAATCCATGGACTCAACATTAGTCATAAAGAACTCACATACTTATTGCAAAAATCTACAAGTCATCAAAACAAAGTACTACACGCATGCTCCTAGGGGAAGGGTTGGTAGGAGTTAACCATCATGCGATCCCGACCTCCACTCATAAGGAAGACAATCAATAAATAAATCATGCTCCAACTTCATCACATAATGGTTCACCATACGTGCATGCTACTCCACTAGCATGACTCTAATATCGTCATCTTCATATCTCAAAACAATCATAAAGAATCAAACTTCTCATAGTATTCTATGCACTTCATATGAAGGTTTTTATTATATCCATCTTGGATGCCCATCATATTAGGACTAGTTTATAACCAAGCGTCCAAGCAAATTACCATTATGTTCTAAAAGACTCTCAAAATAATATAACTGAAGCATGAGAGTTTAACAATTTCTATAAAATAAAGCCACCGCCATGCTCTAAAAAGATATAAGTGAAGCACTAGAGCAATATTGCCTAGCTCAAAAGATATAAGTGAAGCACATAGAGTATTCTAATAAATCATGATTCATGTGTGTCTCTCCAAAAAGGTGTGTACAACAAGGATGATTTTGGTAAACTAAAAAGCAAAGACTCGAATCATACAAGACGCTCCAAGCAAAGCTCATATCATGTGGTGAATAAAAATATATATAGCCTCAAAAAAAGTTACCGATAGACGAAGATGAAAGAGGGGATGCCTTCCGGGGCATCCCCAAGCTTAGGATTTTTGTTATCCTTGAATGTTAACTTGAGGTTCCTTGGGCATCCCCAATCTTAGGCTCTTGCCACTCCTTATTCCATAGTCCATCAAATCCTCACCCAAAACTTGAAAACTTCACAACACAAAACTCGACAGAAAATTCATGAGCTCCGTTAGTATAAGAAAATAAATCACCACTTTAAGGTACTGTTGCATACTCATTCTTTATTATATTGGTGTAATATCTACTGTATTACAACTTTTCCATGGTTCATACCCCTCGATACTACCCATAGATTCATCAAAATAAGCAAACAACACGCGGAAAACAGAATCTGTCAAAAACAGAACAGTCTGTAGTAATCTATAACTCTCGAATACTTCTGTAACTTCAAAAATTCTGAAATAAATTCTGGACGTGAGTAATTTGTATATTAATTTTCTGCAGAAAGAATCAACTCAAAAGCACTCTTCTATTAAAAATGTAAAATAATATAGTGAGCGCAAAAGTTTATGTTTTTCAGCCAGATCAAATCAACTTTCACCCAAGTCTTCCCAAAGGTTCTACTTGGCACAAACACTAATTAAAACATAAAACCACATCTAACCAGAGGCTAGATGAATTATTTATTACTAGACAAGAGCAAAAAGTAAAGAACAAAAATAAAATTGGGTTGACTCCCAACAAGCGTTATCGTTTAACGCCCCTAGCTAGGCATAAAAACATGAATAGATCTAGGTATTGCCATAATAATGATAGGGCAAATCTCGAAAACTCATCTCATAATCCCTATGTTCTGTAGCAAGTTTATTTTGTGGCAAGAAAAAGTAATCAAAAGGTCTACATTTAATGGGACAGAAATCCCCAAGATCAAGCTCGGGAGGAATTGTTTCCTCATTCGGCCCTTCATATTGTATAACCAACTCATCGTTATAGACGTTCTTTTGGCAAAAAGTCGTGAGCCTTTGTTCAAGAGAGAAACCCAACCCATTGCTCTGAATAGCAAAATTATTATTAAGTTTAGAAATCCTATCAACTAGAACATTGGTAGGGACCCTCTTTCTTAGATTTTCATTTTAAGCAACATGATCTAAGGATCGTAAACGCATTATGTCTTCTTGGTTAAATAGAATTGCTTCTATGGGAGGACGACCAACGTCTGCCCTATAATGCACAAAAATTTCATTAGCCTCTTTTATTATAAATATAAACTCATGTGCTATAAAGATGGTAGCCGCACGCTTAACAGAAGAATGCTCGATATTAGAAAACTCCTTTTCCAATAATATTACCACTACCAATGCGGAGCTTTTTAGTGTGTAGAATAGTAGGTTCTTCATGAGGATTCGTATTATCAAAAGCATCAAAGTTCCCCCCATCGTTACTACTATCCTTTTCAAAGATAACCTCCAGAACTTTAGACATGATGGCAACAACCCAAACTAACAAATGAGCACACAAGAAGCAAGCGAAAAGAGATGAACAGAAGAGGGGCGAAGAAAAGGCAAAGGTTTTTGAAAATTGTTTTAAAAGTGGGGGAGAGGAAAACAAGAGGCGAATGGAAAATAATGTAATGCAAGGGATAAGAGTTTATGATGGGTACTTGGTATGGCTTGACTTGACGTAGATCTCCTCGGCAACGGTGCCAGAAATTCTTCTTGCTACCTCTTGAGCTTGCGTTGGTTTTCCCTTGAAGAGGAAAGGGTGATGCAGTAAAGTAGCATAAGTATTTACCTCAGTTTTGAGAACCAAAGGTATCAATCTAGTAGGAGACAATGCACAAGTCACCGAATACCTGCACAAACAATCAAAAACTTGCACCCAACGCGATAATCGGGTTGTCAAACCCTTCACGGTCACTTGCAAAAGTGAGATCCGATATAGATAGATAAACGGTAAAGTAAATATTTTTGGTGTTTTTGGTTTATAGATTGGAAAGTGAAAGATTGCAAAATAGTAGATGAGAAACTAATAAGATGTAAATGGGATTAAATAATATGGAAAAGAGACCTGGGGGCCGTAGGTTTCACTAGTGGCTTCTCTCATGATAGCAAATATTACGGTGGGTGAACAAATTACTGTCGAGCAATTGATAGAAAAGCGCACAGTTATTACAATATCTAAGGCAATGATCATGAACATAGGCATCACGTTCGTGTCAAGTAGACCAAAACGATTTTGCATCTACTACTATCACTCCACACATCGACCTCTATCCAGCATGCATCTACAGTATTAAGTTCATAAAGAATGGAATAGCGCATTAAGTAAGATGACAAGATGTAGAGGAATTAACTCAAGCAATATAATGAAAACCCCATCTTTTTATCCTCGATGGCAACAATAAAATACGTGCCTTGCTGCCCCTACTGTCATTGGGAAAGGACACCGCAAGATTGAACCCAAAGCTAAGCACTTCTCCCATTGCAAGAAAGATCAATCTAGTAGGGCAAACTAAACTGATAATTCGAAGAGACTTGCGAAGGTATCAAATCATGCATATAAGAATTAAGAGAAGAACCAAATAATATTCATAGATAATCTGATCATAGATCCACAATTCATCACATCTCGGAAAACACGCCGCAAAAGAATATTACATCGAATAGATCTCGAAGAACATCGAGGAGACATGGTATTGAGAATCAAAGAGAGAGAAGAAGCCATCTAGCTAATAACTATGGACCTGAAGGTCTGTGGTAAACTACTCACGCTTCATCGAAGAGGTAATGGTGTTGATGTAGAATCCCTCCATGATCGAATCCCCCTTTGGCAGGACGCTGGAAAATGGTCCCTAGATGGGATCTCACGGGTACACAAGGTTGCGGCGGTGGAAAAGTGGTTTCGTGGCTCTCCTGGATGTTTTCAGGGTATAAGAGTATATATAGGCGAAGGAACTAGGCCAGGGGAGCTACGAGGGGCCCACGAGGTAGGGGCACGCCCTACCCCCCTGGGCGCGCCCTCCTGCCTCGTGGCCGTCTCATTGCATCTCTGACTTCATCTCCAAGTCTTCTGGTTTGCTTTCGGTCCAAGAAAGATCATCGCAAAGGTTTCATTCCGTTTGGACTATGTTTGGTATTCCTTTTCTGCGAAACTCTAAAATAGGCAAAAAAACAGAAACTGGCACTGAGCCCTCAGTTAATAGGTTAGTCCCAAAAATAATATAAAATAGCATATAAATGCCTATTAGACATCCAAAATAGATAATATAATAGCATGGAACAATCAAAAATGATAGATACATTGGAGAAGTATCACTGGTTCAAGAGTTCGAGGGACGTCATCAAGCTGAACGTGTGCAGAACTTGGAGGTGTCGTACGTTCGGTACTTGATCGGTTGATTCAAGAAGACGTTCGACTACATCAACCGTGTTAAGTTAACGCTTCCGCTTTCAGTCTACGAGGGTACGTGGACACACTCTTGCCCTCTCGCTGCTATGCATCTCCTAGATAGATCTTGCGTGAGCGTAGGAAAGTTTTTGAAATTGCATGCTATGTTTCCCTTGAACTCTATGCAGGGGGCACACGTTCAGCTCGATGATGTCCCTCGAACTCTTGATCCTGTAGAGGTACAAAGGAGATGAGTTCCTTCAGCACGATGGCATGCTGATGGTGATGGTGATGTGATCCGCGCAGGGCTTCGCCTAAGCACTACAACAAAATGACCGGAGGAGTAAGCGGTGGAGGGGGGCACCGCACACGGCTAAGACAATTGTTGTGTCTTGAGGTGCCCCCTGCCCCCGTACATAAAGGAGGGAGAGGGGAGAGGGCCGGCCAGGTGCGCCCCCAAGGGGGGTTGTCCTACTTGGACTCCCAATCCATGTTGGACCCCCCTTCCTTTCCGAAGCAGGAAAAGGGGGAAGGGAGAGAGAGGGAGAAGGAAAGGGGGGCTGCACCCCCTCCCCTAGTCCAATTCGGACTCCCCATGGGGGGGCGCATGGCACCTCATGTGGTCTGCCTCTTCCTCTCCTCTATGGCCCATGAGGCCCATTAATTCTCCCGGGGGGGAGGGGTTCCGGTAACCCCTTGGTACTCCAAAAAATACCCGAAACACTCCGGAATCATTCCAGTGTCCGCATATAACCTTCCAATATATCAATCTTTACCTCTCGACCATTTTGAGACTCCTCGTCATGTCCGTGATATCATTCGGTACTCCGAACAACCTTCGGTCACCAAAACACATAACTCATATAATACATATCGTCATTTAAAGTTAATTGTGCGGACCCTATGGATTCAAGAACTATGTAGACATGACCGAGACACCTCTCTGGTCAATAACCAATAGCGAAACCTGGATGCTCATTTTGGTTCCCACATATTCTACGAAGATCTTTATCGGCCGAACCGCAATGTCAATATACGTTATTCCCTTTGTCTTCGGTATGTTACTTGCCCGAGATTCGATCGTCAGTATCTTCTTACCTAGTTCTATCTCGTTACCGGAAAGTCTCTTTACTCGTTCTGTAGTGCATCATCCCACAACTAACTCATTAGTCACATTGCTTGCAAGGCTTCATATGATGTGCATTACCGAGAGGGCCCAGAGATACCTCTCTGATACTTGGAGTGACAAATCCTAACCTCGATCTATGCCAACCAAACAAACACCTTTGGAGATACCTATAGAGCATCTTTATAATCACCCAGTTACGTTGTGACGTTTTATAGCACACAAGGCATTCCTTCGGTGTCCGGTAGTTACATAATCTCATTGTCGGAGGAATATATATTCGACATGAAGAAAGCAGTAGCAATAAAACTGAACTATCGTTATGCTAAGCTAATGGATGGGTCTTTTCCATCACATAATTCCACTAATGATGTGATCCCGTTTATCAAATGACAACTCGTGTCAATGGATAGGAAACTTAACCACCTTTGATCAACGAGATAGTCTAGTAGAGGCATACTAGGGACATGGTGTTTTGTCTATGTATTCAAACATGTATCAAGTTTCCGGTTAATACAATTCTAGCATGAATAATAAACATTTATCATGAATAAGGAAATATAAATACCAACTTTATTATTGCCTCTAGGGCATATTTCCTTTAGCTCTCTCTCTTCCTCCCCAAATTAACTACTCACAAATGATAAACATGCTCAAGATCAGAGGGGTATTGAATAGCATAATGGATCTAAACATATAATCTTCCACCAAATAAACCATATAGTAATCAACTACAAGATGTAATCAACACTATTAGTCACCCACAAGCACCAATCTATAGTTTTGGTATAAAGATTGAACACAAGCGATGAACTAGGGTGTGAGAGCAGTTGGTGCTGTTGAAGATGTTGGTGAACATAGCCCTCCCCAAGATGGGAGAGTTGTTGGTGATGATGATGACGATGATTTCCCCCTCCGGGAGGGAAGTTCCCCCGGTGGAATCGCTCTGCCGGAGGGCAAAAGTGCTCCTTCCCAAGTTCCGCCTCGTCCCTGAAAGTCCCCTCTTCTTTTTTAGGTCAAAATGACTTATATACCAAAAGATGGGTATCGGAGGTGGGTCGAGGAGGGCAACACCCACTAGGGCGCGCCTTGGCCTCCTAGCGCACCCAAGTGGGTTGTTCCCACCTGGTGGCCCCCCTCTGGTACTTATTTGCTCCAATAATCCTTCAATATTCCATAAAAAATCCTCGGGAAGTTTCAGCTCATTTGGAGTTGTGCAGAATAGGTAGCTTGACGTAGCTTTTTCAGGTCCAGATTTCCAGCTGCCAGAATTCTCCCCCTTTATGCATAC
This sequence comes from Triticum aestivum, assembly GCF_018294505.1. Taxonomy (NCBI): domain Eukaryota; kingdom Viridiplantae; phylum Streptophyta; class Magnoliopsida; order Poales; family Poaceae; genus Triticum; species Triticum aestivum. The sequence goes on along the minus strand of NC_057807.1, from coordinate 651,056,801 downwards.
CTTGCATATTATGAGAGAGAAGGCATTAGAATTACTCCAAAAATTATTATTATACAATAAAACAACATAAATAACAGTAGGAAAACATGATGCAAAATGTACGTATAAACTCCCCCAATCTTAGACCTCGCTTGTCCTCAAGCGAAAACCGAAATGAAAAACATGTCCACATGCTTAGAGAGAGAGGTGTCGATAAAAAAATACGGACATAGAAGCATCATGTGACTTATTAAAACAGCAAAAAACTTTAACATAATGCTTTTATCTTAGAACTTCTATCATAGACTTCTCATGAACAAGTGACAATTCATCACAACATCGAAGTATAAAGCATAAACTCTATTGGAAACCAACAAACTATGTTCTCAGTCAACTTTGCAACTACAATTCATCATATTTTCAGGAAGGGTCATGTATCGGAGCCTTTAGGCAAGTCCACATACTCAACCATCATTTAGTGTTCTATAATTGCTAACACTCACCGCGTCCACATGGGCAAAACATTTCAACCGGGCACATAGAAAAATAGGGGCTTATAGTTTTGCCTCCCAACACACTCGCCTCAAGGGTGATGTCAACAATAATAACTCATGCTACACATATTCTGTTTGGTTCTATAGTAGGGTGCGTTGACTGCAAATTAAAAATTTCCTACGCGTCGAACAACCAGGAACATGCTATGGGAATGGATCACAGGTCGTTACCACGAGACGTGCAGTGCCGTGCAGCGGAAGAAGAGTTGGGGTAGCACGTCCGCGTGGTTTGTATCCTCCTTGTCCGATCTCCCTCGAATAGACGATCGTCGGATCCCTCGTACAGGTTCACCGGAGCAGCGCAAATGCACTGCCTCTATTGGTATCCGCGCGTGCAGGAGGAACGTCGTGCGGCGAATTGCTAGGTCCGATCACACAACCAGTAGTGAGTGGACGTGTCTATTTGCAACACATGCAAACCCTAGTGACAGTGCCAAAGCGATCAACTGAATAAGTGTGCCGCAGGCTGAACACTTGGGCCTTGCATAGATCCTAAAGCCCAAAGTCTACTCGGTCGCGTTCCAAGTCCAGCTCAGATCTCATCCGACCAGTGTCCTCTAAACCGACCTCGTAGGTTCCTTCCCTTAAGCACGCAACCCCTTAGGTTCAAGTCGGCTTGGTCACAGTTCGTATCACCTCTGACCTGCATGGTTGGTAGCAGCCTCTAGCAAGGTGTGCCGACCACCAATCAGACTATGAAGCTGGTTAGGCGAACATGTACAATGTGTCACACTTCTGTTCCCTTTGCCTCATGATATATGTTGTCGGGGTCAAGGCGAGACTGTCATCCTTGTGCTAGCCCGATCTCGGTCTTGTTCCAGTGATACTGACCACAAACTCTCATAATCCTTGTCGCATGGCCATGCTTATCCTGGTCGGATCACACGAGGGGCCCAGACTATATCTCTCCTGATTGGAGGGGCAAATCCCATCTTGCTCGACCATGTCTCGCAGCATCGGACTGGAAAAACCCTAAACCTACCTTTGTAACTACCCAGTCACGGAGTAGCGTTTGGTCGGCCCAAAGCAAGTCTATCACCATCCCGAGTACATGCATCAGCTCATGTCTTAGGGCATAGAACGTATGTTGTACTAGAGACTCACAGATGGCATACCGCTGTGTCTCATAGTTAGGTCTGTCCGACTCGGACCTTATCTCAACTCGGATTCGACTACGTCAAATCCGACCAGATCCTTTCGAGTCCATATTATCCGGTTAGCATCTAATGCTCCATGGCTAGTGAGACCAAGCCATCGACCGTGTCATATGCTAGTCTAGTCGGCTGTGCATCCACACTGCCTTTTCGAGTAGGGACCTTTTAGGACAGTCATCCATAAATTGCATAGTACCACAAACAAGTCACGTACTTGCTGATACACATAATTGATAATGTCCCAGGACTATCTTTATTCATAAAGACATAGGAAATATCATCATACATGATTGCCTCTAGGGCATATCTCCAACATAATCAATTGGATATATGTGCCTAGATGTTTGCTCACCACATGATGCTTGCCAAAGGAGAAAAATAAAAGGAATAGAGAGAAAAAACTTTGACACTTGCATGAAAGTAAATACATGAAAGTAAAAGATAGGACCTTCGCAGAGGGAAGTAGAGGTTGCCATGCGCTCTTTTTTGTATGCTCAACCCTTAGTGCAAGAGAATGTCATGTTATATTGCCCCTTGTGATGGCAACCTTTATTATGCAGTATGTCGCTTTTATTCTTCACCATCACAAGTTCGTACAATGCTCAATTTTCCCTTACACTAAATAATCTCACATTTTTAGAAGCAATTTTTATTGCCCTTTTTGCAAAGATGACAACTTACTTGAAGGATCTTACTCAATCCATAGGTAGGTATGGTGTGTTGGGAAAGGAGGTAATTTGAAAATTTTCCTATGATCATGGAAGATCTATCTAGGTGATGCATAGCAACGAGAGGGGAGAGTATGTCCACATACCCTCGTAGACCGAAAGCGGAAGCGTTAAGTAACGCGGTTGATGTAGTCGAACGTCTTCGCGATCCAGCCGATCAAGTACCAAACGTACGACACCTCCGCGATGTGCACACATTCAGCTCGGTGACGTCCCTCTAACTCTAGATCCAGCTGAGGCCGAGGGAGAGTTCCGTCAGCACGACGGCATGGTGGCGGTGATGATGAAGTTACCGGCGCAGGGCTTTGCCTAAGCACTACAACGATATGACTAAGGTGGAAAACTGTGGAGGGGGCACCGCACATGGCTAAAGATCAACTTGTGTGTCTTTGGGGTGCCCCCTCCCCCGTATATAAAGGAGAGAGGGAGGAGAAGGCCGGCCAGGGGAGGAGGCGTGCCATGGGGGGGCAATCCTACTCCAAGTAGGATTCGGCCCCCCCTTACCTATTCCAACAAGGAGAAGGGGGAAGGATGGGGAGGAGAGAAGGAAAGGGGGGCGGCCTCCTAGTCCAATTCAATTTGGGCTAGAGGGGGGGGGGGACGCCACACCTTGGCCTGCCTCCTCTCTTCCACCACTTGGCCCATGAGGCCCAATAACCCCCCGGGGGGTTGCGGTAACCCCCCGGTACTCCGAAAAAATACCCGATACACCTCTGAACTATTCTGGTGTCCGAATATAACCTTCCAATATATCAATCTTTATGTCTCGACCATTTTTAGACTCCTCGTTATGTCCGTGATCTCATCCAGAACTCCGAGCAACCTTCGGTACATCAAATCACATAAACTCATAATACCAATCGTCATCGAACGTTAAGCCTACGGATCCTACGGGTTGGAGAACTATGTAGACATGACCAAGACACATCTCCGGTCAATAACCAATAGCGAAACCTGGATGCTCATATTGGTTCCTACATATTCTATGAAGATCTTTATCGGTCAAACTGCATAACAACATACGTTGTTCCCTTTGTCATCGGTATGTTACTTGCCCGAGATTCGATCATCGGTATCATCATACCTAGTTCAATCTCGTTACTGGCAAGTCTCTTTACTCGTTCCGTAATACTTCATCTTGTAACTAACTCAATAGTCACAATGCTTGCAAGGCTTATAGTGATGAGTATTACCGAGAGGGCCCAGAGATACCTCTCCAAACACATAGTGGCAAATCCTAATCTCGATCTATGCCCACCCAACAAACACCTTCAGAGACACCTGTAGAGCACCTTTATAATCACCCATTTACATTGTGAAGTTTGGTAGCACGCAAAGTGTTCCTCCGGTATTTGGGAGTTGCATAATATCATAGTCTGAGGAACATGTATAAGTCATGAAGAAAGCAGTAGCAATGAAACTGTAATGATCATAATGCTAAGCTAACAGATGGGTCATGTCCATCACATCATTCTCCTAATGATGTGATCTCGTTCAATAAATGACAACACATGTCTATGGTTAGGAAACATAACCATCTTTGATTAACGAGCTAGTCTAGTAGAGGCATACTAGGGACAATATGTTTTGTCTATGTATTCACACATGTACTAAGTTTCCGATTAATACAATTCTAGCATGAATAATAAAAAATTATCATGAAATAAGGAAATAAATAATAAATTTATTATTGCCTCCAGGGCATATTTCCTTCAGTCACCCACTTGCACTAGAGTCAATAATCTAGATTACATAGTAATGATTCTAACACCCAAGGAGCTTTGGTGCTGATCATGTTTTGGTTACGGAAGAGGCTTAGTCAATGGGTCTCCAACATTCAGATCCATGTGTATCTTGCAAATCTCTATGTCCCCTTCCGACACTTGATGACGGACGGAAATGAAGCGTCTTTTGATGTGCTTGGTTCTCTTGTGAAATCTGGATTCCTTTGCCAAGGCAATTGCACCAGTATTGTCACAAAATATTTTCATTGGATCTGATGCACTAGGTATGACACCTAGATCGGATATGAACTCCTTCATCCAAACTCCTTCATATGTTGCTTCTGAAGCAGCAATGTACTCCGCTTCACATGTAGATCCCGCCACGACGCTCTGCTAGGAACTACACCAACTGATTGCTCCTCCATTCAATAAAAATACGTATTTTGTTTGCGACTTAGAGTCATCCGGATCAGTGCCAAAGCTTGCATCAACGTAACCATTTACGACGAGCTCTTTTTCACCTCCATAAATGAGAAACATATCCTTAGGCCTTTTCAGGTATTGCAGGATGTTCTTGACCGCTGTCCAGTGCTCCATTCCGGGATTACTTTGGTACCTCCCTGCTATGCTTATAGCAAGGCACACATTAGGTCTGGTACACAACATTGAATACATGATAGAACCTATGGCTGAAGCATAGCGAATGACTTTACTTTTCTCTCTATCTTCTGTAGTGGTCGGGCATTGAGTCTAACTCAACTTCACACCTTGTAACACTAGCAAGAACCCTTTCTTTGACTGATCCATTTTGAACTTCTTCAAAACTTTATCAAGGTATGTGCTTTGTGAAAGTCTAATTAAGCGTCTTGATCTATCTCTATAGATCTTGATGCCCAATATGTAAGAAGCTTCTCCAAGGTCTTTCATAGAAAAACTCTTATTCGGGTATCCCTTTATGCTATCCAGAAATTCTATATCATTTCCAATCAACAATATGTCATCCACATATAATATCATAAATGCTACATAGCTCCCACTCACTTTCTTGTAAATACAGGCTTCTCCAAAAGTTTGTATAAAACCATATGCTTTGATCACACTATCAAAATGTTTATTCCAACTCCGAGAGGCTTGCACTAGTCCATAAATGGATCGCTGGAGCTTGCACACTTTGTTAGCACCCTTTGGATCGACAAAAACCTTCTGGTTGCATCATATACAACTCTTCTTCCAGAAATCAATTCAGAGTTTTGACATCCATCTGCCAAATTTCATAATCATAAAATGCGACAATTGCTAACATGATTCGGACAGACTTAAGCATTGCTACAGGTGAGAATGTCTCATCGTAGTCAACTCCTTGAACTTGTCGAAAACCTTTCGCAACAAGTCGAGCTTTGTAAATAGTAACATTAATGTCTGCGTCGGTTTTCTTCTTAAAGATCCATTTATTTTCTATGGCTTACCGATCATCGGGCAAGTCCACCAAAGTCCACACTTTGTTCTCATACATGGATCCCATCTTAGATTTCATGGCCTCAAGCCATTTCGTGGAATCTGGGCTCATCATCGCTTTCTCATAGTTCGTAGGTTCACCATGGTCTATTAACATGACTTCTAGAACAGGATTACCGTACCACTCTAATGCGCATCTTACTCTAGAAGACCTACGAGGTTCGGTAGTAACTTGATCTGAAGTTTCATGATCATCATCATTAACTTCCTCTCTAATTGGTGTAGGAATCACTGGAACTGATTTCTGTGATGAACTACTTTCCAATAGGGGAGAAGGTACAATTATCTCATGAAGTTCAACTTTCCCCCCACTCACTTCTTTCAAGAGAAACTCCTTCTCTAGAAAGGATCCATTCTTAGCAACAAAGATTTTGCCTTCGGATCTGTGAGAGAAGTTGTACCCAATAGTTTCCTTTGAGTATCCTATGAAGACACACTTCTCTGATTTCGGTTCGAGCTTATCAGGTTGAAGCTTTTTCACATAAGCATCGTAGCCCCAAACTTTAAGAAATGACAACTTTGGTTTATTGCCAAACCACAGTTCATAATGTGTCGTCTCAACGGATTTTGATGGTGCCCTATTTAAAGTGAATGCAGCCGTCTCTAAAGCATAACCCCAAAATGATAGTGATAAATCAGTAAGAGACATCATAGATCGCACCATATCCAATAAAGTATGGTTACAACGTTCGGACACACCATTTCGCTATGGTGTTCCTAGTGGCGTCAGTTGTGAAACTATCCCATGTTGTTACAAATGAAGACCAAACTCGTAACTCAAATATTCTCCTCCACGATCAGATCGTAGAAACATTCTTTTCTTGTTACGATGATTTTCCACTTCACTCTGAAATTCTTTGAACTTTTCAAATGTTTCAAACTTATGCTTCATTAAGTAGATATAACCATATCTGCTCAAATCATCTGTGAAGGTAAGAAAATAATGATACCTGCCACGAGCCTCAACACTCATTGGACCGCATACATCGGTATGTAATATTTCCAATAAGTTAGTAGCTCATTCCATTGTTCCGGAGAACGGAGTTTTAGTCATCTTTCCCATCAGACACAGTTAGCAAGCACCAAGTGATTCATAATCAAGTGATTCAAATAGTCCATCGCATGGAGTTTCTTCATGCGCTTTACACCGATATGACCCAAACGGCAGTGCCACAAATAAGTTGCACTATCATTATCAACTTTGCATCTTTTAGCTTCAATATTATGAATATGTGTATCATCACTATCGAGATTCAACAAAAATAGACCACTCATCAAGTGTGCATGCCCACAAAAGATATTACTCATATAAATAGAACAACCATTATTCTCTGATTTAAATGAATAACCGTCTCGCATCAAACAAGATCCATATATAATGTTCATGCTTAACGATGGCACCAAATAACAATTATTCAGGTCTAAAACTAATCCCGATGGTATATGTAGAGGTAGCGTGCCGACGGTGATCACATCGACCTTGGAACCATTTCCCACGTGCATCGTCACCTCATCCTTAGCCAATTTTCGTTTAATCTGTAGCCCTTGTTTCGAGTCGCAAATATGAGCAACAAAACTAGTATCAAATACCCAGGCGCTACTACGAGCATTAGTAAGGTACACATAAATAACATGTATATCAGATATACCTTTAACTTTGCCATCCTTCTTATCCGCCAAATACTTGGGGCAGTTCCGCTTCCAGTGACCAGTCCCTTTGCAGTTGAAGCACTCAGTTTCAGGCTTAGGTCCAGACTTGGGTTCCTTCTCTTGAGAAGCAACCTTTTTGCCGTTCTTCTTGAAGTTCCCCCTTCTTCCCTTTGCCCTTTTTTCTTGAAACTAGTGGTCTTGCTGACCATCAACACTTGATGCTCCTTCTTGATTTCTACCTCCGCAGCCTTTAGCATCGCGAAGAGCTCGGGAATAGTCTTGTTCATCCCTTGCATATTATAGTTCATCATGAAGCCTTTATAGCTTGGTGGCAGTGATTGAAGAACTCTGCCAATGACACTATCATCAGGAAGATTAACTCCCAACTGAGTCAAGTGGTTATGGTACCCAGACATTCTGAGTATGTGTTCACTGACAAAACTATTGTCCTCCATTTTGAAGTTGTAGAACTTGTTGGACTTCATATCTATCAACTCGGGCATTTGCTTGAAATATTAACTTCAACTCTTGGAACATCTCATATGCTCCATGACGTTCAAAACTTCTTTGAAGTCCTAATTCTAAGCCATAAAACATGGCACACTGAACTATCAAGTAGTCATCAGCTTTGCTCTGCCAGGCGTTCTTAACGTCATCAGTAGCATCTGCAGCAGGCCTGGCACCCAGCGGTGCTTCCAGGACATAATTCTTCTATGCAGCAATGAGGATAATCCTCAAGTTACGGACCCAGTCCATGTAGTTGCTGCCATCATCTTTCAAGTTAGCTTTCTCTAGGAATGCATTAAAATTCAAAGGAACGGTAGCACGGGCCATTGATCTACAATAACATAGACATGCAAAATAACTATCAGGACTAAGTTCATGATAAATTAAAGTTCAATTAATCATATTAATTAAGAACTCCCACTTAGATAGACATCCCTCTAGTCATCTAAATGATCACGTGATCCAAATCAGCTAAACCATGTCCGATCATCATGTGAGATGGAGTAGTTTTCAATGGTGAACATCACTGTGTTGATCATATCTACTATATGATTCATGTTCGACCTTTCGGTCTCAGTGTTCCGAGGCCATATCTCCATATGCTAGGCTCGTCAGGTTTAACCCGAGTATTTTGCGTGTGCAAAACTGGCTTGCACCCATTGTATGTGAACGTAGAGCTTATCACACCCGATCATCATGTGGTGTCTCGGCACGACAAACTGTAGCAATGGTGCATACTCAGGGAGAACACTTATACCTTGAAATGCCATGATAGGTAGGTATGGTGGCTGTTTTGAGTAAGATATAAGGAGGCTTATGTGTGATAGAGTGTATCGTATCACGGGGTTTGGATGCACCGGCGAAGTTTGCACCAACTCTCGAGGTGAGAAAGGGCAATGCATGGTACCGAAGAGGCTAGCAATGATGGAAGGGTGAGAGTGCGTATAATCCATGGACTAAACATTAGTCATAAAGAACTCATATACTTATTGCAAAAATCTACAAGTAATCAAAACAAAGTACTACACACATGCTCCTAGGGGAAGGGTTGGTAGGAGTTAACCATTGCGCGATCTCGACCTCCACACATAAGGAAGACAATCTAAAAATAAATCATGCTCCGACTTCATCACATAACGGTTCACCATACGTGCATGCTTCGGGAATCACAAACCTCAACACAAGTATTTCTACTAATCCACAGTCACTCACTAGCATGACTCTAATATCACCACCTTTATATCGCAAAACTATTGCAAGGAATCAAACATATCATATTCAGTGATCTACAAGTTTCATGTAGGATTTTATGACTAACCATGTGAATGACCAATTCTTGTCATCTCTCTAAATAGATATAAGTGAAGAAAGATAGTTTAATTCTAAGTTATGCCCATGCTCCAACAAATATAAGTGAAGCAAAACAGCATTCTACAAATGGCGGTTTTCTATGTGAAGAGAAACAGGCAATCCAAACTTCAAACGATATAAGCGAAGCACATGAAGTATTCTATAAAGCCATACTCAAAAGATTTAAGTGAAGTGCAATGAGAATTCTATAAATCAACCAAGGACTATATAATACCAGGATGGTGCATAAAATAAAAGTGAAAACTAAATGCAAAAGACGCTCCAAGACTTGCACATATCACATGAACGAAACGAATCCGAAAGCATACCGATACTTGTTGAAGAAAGACGGGATGCCTTCTGGGGCATACCCAAGCTTAGACACTTGAGTCTCCTTGAATATTTACTTGGGGTGCCTTGGGCATCCCCAAGCTTTAGATCTTGCCTCTCTTCCTTTTCCTCATATCGAGACCTCCTCGATCAAACACTTCATCCACACAAAACTTCAACAGAAAACTCGGTAAGACCCGTTAGTATAATAAAGCAAATCACTACTCTAAGTACTGTTGAAAACCAATTCATATTTTGTTTTTGCATTGTGTCTACTGTAATATAACTTTTCCATGGCTTAATCCACTGATAGAAATTGATAGTTTCATCAAAACAAGTAAACTATGCATCAAAAGCAGAATCTGTCAAAAACAGAACGGTCTATAGAAATCTGAACATTCACCATACTTCTGGTACCCCAAAAATTCTACTAAAATTAGGAAAATAAAAAATTTGTACAGAAAGATAGTGCAAAAAGTTTCAGAACCGGTTGACGTTCCAGTAAAAAATGTAAAATCGCGCACTACAGCCAAAGTTTCTGTCCTGCACCGCACAAACCGACAAGCATTGTAAACATCCTAAAGGCAAACCTTGGCACATTATTTTTATAATACAATGGAATTGTACAAGGGGATAATTATTTTTGATGAAAATTTTCTGTAATCAAGATTCACAAAGTTTCCGTGAGCATGAACAAAGTTCAAGGAGCTCTCCCACTTCAACAATACTTGTCTCTCTCACTTTCACTTTCCTTTTTGAAAAGTTTTGGGTTCCCCTCTTTATTTCTTTTTGTTTTTAGACTTTATGAAAGCACTCAACAGAAATAAATGACTCTCTAAAACTTGTAGGTTGTCTCCCTGGCAGCGCTTTCTTTAAAGCCATTAAGCTAGGCATATAGTGCTCAAGTAATGCATCCACCCGGATCCCAAGGTATATCAAAGTCAATTTTAATTAACAATGATTTGTAATTTAGTAGTGAGCACAAAGTAACATATATCAAGCAACAACAAAGTCTAACTCTCTTCTTATGCATCGGCATGTCATAAAAAAACAATTCATGCACACCAAGTAAAGGCTAATGCATAGTATAAGCAGTTTGTTGCAATTTTATCATATTGGAAACATAGAGAGGTGGAGATATAGTTCCTCTCTCATAATAATTGCAAGTAGGAGAAGCAAGCACATGCATATTATATCTATCAAAATCATCATGTGTAGTAGTAAAACGCAACCCATGAATATAATCCTTAATAAGGGCAAACTTCTCCGATATAGTGTAGTCGGGAGAATTCAAAATGATAATAGGACTATCATGCGTGGGTGCAGTAGCAACAATTTCATGTTTAACATAAGGAACTATAGCAAGTTCATATCCATGAGCATAATTCATATTGACATCTTGGCCACAAGCATAGCAAGCATCATCAAAAAGGGGTATTTCAAGAGAATCAACGGGATCATAACAATCATCATAGCAATCATCCTTCGGTAAGCACGAAGGGAAATTAAACAATGTATGAGTTGAAGAGTTACTCTCATTAGAAGGTGGGCACGGGTAGCTAATCCGCTCTTCCTCCTTTTGTTCTTTGCTCTCCTCATCATCTTTTTCATCCAATGAGCTCACAATTTCATCAATTTCTTCTTCCATAGACTCCTGCAAAATATTAGTCTCTTCTTGGACAGTGGAGGAGTCCTCGATATATGGTTTAACATAGGCATTAGAAGCAGAAGGAAAAGCATAATTATCATAACAATATTTAAGTATGGCAAAATTTTCAGATTTGTAAAGAGTAGCATCATATGTTTCAATCAAAGAAGCAATTTCATAAGCACCCTTAAAAGCAACAAATTCTTCAATTTGTTGAACATCATAGTAATTATAAACACCCTTAGCATATGAAGATACGATTCCATTATCACTAAACTCACATTGGTAGGGAAGGTGTTTCTTAGGGTTTTCAGAACAACAAGTAATACCATATATTTCACATAAATTCCAAGCATAGCATTGCAAACGATGAATTTGATCCAGTAAAAGTTTCCCTTTTTCAAATATGCGCTGTCGCACATAACAAGCATGCTCATCTAAAGATTTTCCCTCAACTAAGCTAGTTGGGGTTTCAGCACGAGCACATAGGGATCGAAGATGATCCAAATAAAAAGCTTCAGGAGTGTGATACATTTTGGGTGGTTCTTCAACCATTGGTGTAGTAGGAACAACTAATTTTTTTGTTATTTTGCATTTCCTACCTATAATTGAAGATAGAAAACAACTAAGAACATCAAATAAAAATTACTTAGTGATAAAGCAAACAAGCACACATGAGAATATTCACCCCACGCTATGACTCCCCGGCAACGACGCCAGAAAAAGGTCTTGATAACCCACAAGTATAGGGGATCAATTGTAGCCTCTTTCGATAAGTAAGAGTGTCGAACCCAACGAGGAGCTAAAGGTAGAACAAATATTTCCTCAAGTTCTATCGACCACCGATACAACTCTACGCACGCTTAACGTTCACTTTACCTAAAACAAGTATGAAACTAGAAGGACTTTGTAGGTGTCGTTGGATATGTTTGCAAGATAATAAAGAGCACGTAAATATAAACTAGGGGCTGTTTAGATAAAGAAGCAATAAAGTAAATATAGCGAGTGTGGAAAAGTGGTGGTATGAGTTGTGAAATTGTCCCTAAGCAATTGACTACTTTACTAGACTGATAGCAAGTTTTATGTGGGAGACGCATAAGCTAACATACTTTCTCTTCTTGGATCATATGCACTTATGATTGGAAGTCTAGCAAGCATCCTCAACTACTAAAGATCATTAAGGTAAAACCCAACCATAGCATTAAAGTAAAGTCCTCTTTATTCCCATATGCCACAACCCCCTTACTCTGGTTTATGCTTCTATCACTCAAGCAACCCACTATAAGCGAATCATGAACATATTCCAACACCCTACAGCGGGAATCCCTCACACTTGCGCGACACGGAGGGCACAATAGGACAGCAACATAACCACGAGAAAATTGAACCAATCATAGCAATTCATCAATCACCGGTAGGACAACGAAAATCTACTCAGACATCATACAATGGCAACACATCATTGGATAATAATATGAAGCATAAAGCACCATGTTCAAGTAGAGGGTACATCGGGTTGCGGGAGAGTGGACTGCTGAATATAGATGGGGGAAGGTGATGGAGATGTTGGTGAAGATGGCGGAGGTGTTGGTGTAGATCGCGGTGATGATGATGGCCCCCGGCGGTGTTCCGGCGCCACCGGAAGCAAGGGGGAGAGAGCCCACCTTCTTCTTCTTCTTCATCCTTGACATTCTCCCTAGATGGGAGAAGGGTTTCCCCTCTGGTCCTTGGCTTCCATGGCGCGCCCCTCCGAGATTTTATCTGTCTCTCTGTCTCTCTCTTTTTCTGCGTTCTCAGATTCTACCCTTTCACCGTTTCTTATATATCTAGAGATCCGTAACTCCGATTGGATTGAAACCTTCGCCAAGATTTTTTTTCTGAAAATTAGCTTTCTTCCAGCCAAAGAAGAGCAGTAACCGCCTTACAGGGTGCCCACGAGGGTCAGGGCGCGCCCCCTGCCTTGTGGCCCCCTCGGGCACCGTCTCGCGTTGATTTTTCTTCCCGAAAATCATAAATATTCCAAAAATATTCTCCGTCCGTTTTTCTCCCGTTTGGACTCCGTTTGATATGGGGTTTCTGCAAAACATAAAACATGCAACAAACAGGAACTGGCACTGGGCACTGGATCAGTATGTTAGTCCGAAAATAATATAAAAAGTTGCCAAAAGTATATGGAAGTTGTAGAATATTGGCATGGAACAATCAAAAATTATTGATATGACGGAGACGTATCAGGAGTTCTTGCCTGTGATGCAAGGTGTAAAGTTGAGTAACACTCAAAACCTGACCACAGCAGAAAATAGAAAGAGAATGAAAGTCATTCCCTATGCCTCAGGCCTAGGTTCTATAAAGTATGCTATGCTGTGCACCAGACCTATTGTGTACCTTATCATGAGTTTGTCAAGGGGGTACGATAGTGATCCAGGAGTGGATCACTGGACGGAGGTCAAAGTTATCCTTAGTTACCTAAGAGGACTAACGAAATATTTCTCGGTTATGGAGGTGATAAAGAGTTCTTCATAAAGAGTTACGTCGATGCAAGCTTTTACACCGATCCGGATGACTCTGAGTCTCAATCTGGATACATATTGGAACTGGGAGCAATTAGCTAGAGTAGCTCCATGCAGAGCATTGTAGACGTAGAAAATTTGCAAAATACATACGGCTCTGTATATGGCAGACCCGTTGACTAAACTTCTCTCACAAGAAAAACATAATCACACCTTAGTACTTTTTGGGTGTTAATCACATGGCGATGTGAACTAGATTATTGACTCTAGTAAACCCTTTGGTTTTATATCACATAACGATGTGAACTATGGGTGTTAATCACATACAGATTTGAACTATTGGTGTTAAATCACATGGCGATGTGAACTAGATTATTGACTCTAGTGCAAGTGGGAGACTGAAGGAAATATGCCCTAGAGGCAATAATAAAGTTGTTATTTATATTTCCTTATTCATGGTAAATGTTTATTATTCATGATAGAATTGTATTAACCAGAAACTTGATACATGTGTGAATACATAGACAAAACAACGTGTCCCTAGTATGCCTCTACTAGACTAGCTCGTTGATCAAAGATGGTTAAGTTTCCTAGCCATGGACATGAGTTGTCATTTGATAACGGGATCACATCATTAGTGGAATGATGTGATGGACAAGATCCATCGGTTAGCTTAGCATTATGATCGTTTAGTTGTATTGCTACTGCTTTCTTCATGTCAAATATATATTCCTCCAACTATGAGACTATGCAACTCCCGGGCATCATAGGAATGCCTTGTGTGCTATCAAACGTCACAACGTAATTGGGTGATTATAAAGATGCTCTATAGGTATCTCCGAAGGTGTTTCTTGGGTTGGCATAGATCGAGATTAGGATTTGTCACTCCGAGTGTCAGAGAGGTATCTCTGCGCCCTCTCGGTAATGCACATCATATGAAGCCTTGCAAGCAATGTGACTAATGAGTTAGTTGCGGGATGATGCACTATGGAACGAGTAAAGAGACTTGCCAGTAACGAGATTGAACTAGGTATGAAGATACCCACGATCGAATCTCGGGCAAGTAACATACCGATGACAAAGGGAATAAATATGTTGACATTGTCGTTCGACCGATAAACATCTTTGTAGAATATGTGGGAACCAATATGAGCATCCAGGTTCCGCTATTGGTTATTGACTGGAGAGGTGTCTCAGTCATGTCTACATAGTTCTCGAACCCGTAGGGTCCGCATGCTTAACCTTCGATGACGATAGGTATTATATGAGTTATTTGTTTTGGTGACCGAAGGTTGTTCGAAGTCCCGGATGAGATCACGGACATGATGAGGAGTATCGAAATGGTCGACAGGTAAAGATTGATATATTGGAAGGTTATACATGGACACCGGAATGGTTCTGAAGAGGTTCGGGGATTTTTTGGAGTACCGGGAGGTTACGAGAACCCCCCTCCCCCCCCCGCCCCCGGAAAGTTAATGGGCCTCATGGGCCATAGTGGAGAGGAGAGGACAGGCCACGGGAAGTGCCCCCCCAAGCCAATCCGAATTGGACAAGGGGTGGGGGGCGCGGCCCCCCTTTCCTTCTCCCTGTCCACCTCTTTCCCCTTTCCCCCTCTCCGTAAAAAGGAAAAA